>NC_071394.1:5000-128418 GCF_022682495.2 Desmodus rotundus | reverse complement strand
CCCCCCCCCCGCCCCGCAGCCGCCGGTACCGCCCACACGGACGCCCTGCCCACGGTGACGCCGGGCCCACAGCGAGGCCGCGCCAGTCTCGCTTGCTGCGCAGCGACGCGTGGCGAGGGGAGCGAACGTGCCGGGGACCCCGGGCCCTACGTAGCTTCCGGCGGCGGCGGCGGGGCATGGCGGTGAGCGGTGCCCAGAGGGTGAGCGGGTGGCGGGTCCTCGGGCTGTCGGCTGCCCCCCCGTGACCCTCCTGCTGACTGCCTTTCTCCAGGCTCTAGGACACCCTGCCCGGGAAGCACCGGCGACCCCAGGCCCAGGTACCGCTCGCGCGCTGCGCAGCCGCTGGCGTCCCGCGCCGCTTCCCGGCGCCCCGCGTCCTTCCACTGCCCTGTCTCATCCCATCCGTCCTTGTTCAGGGCACCCCACGTGCTGTGACGCCGCTTCCAGGGCGCATCCCGTGGGCGGTGAAGGCGACGCAGCCTCTAGGAAGCAAAAGAAGAAAAGCCGGAATAGGGCCTCTGTGTCGAACGGAGGCGGGAAGGCCTTGGAAAAGCCCGCCCCAGAGGATGCCCCTCTAAGCAAGGAGGCCCAGGCAAGGACGGTCCTCAGTAGGGGAGGGTAGAGTCCCCTGGTGCATTCCGGGTGCGGGTCCGCCAGCGGTTGTGGTGTCCGATTTGCGGAATTAAGGCACGGAGGGCGATGGGTTAGGGGCGGAGGCCACAGCGACCTCGTAGCCTCTTATAGCCACTGTCTCCAATTCAATGCAGGCAGAGCAGCTGGCTCGGGAACTGGCCTGGTGCGTGGAGCAGCTGGAACTGGGTCTCAAGATGCAGAGACCCAGCCCAAAACAGAGTGAGGGGCCCTTCCGTACAGTTGGGGGGAGGTGAACCGTGACAGCACTTTGGCCTGCAGATGCTGCCAGGGGATGAACTTGTTGGTTTGGCGCAGGAGGTGAGGTTAGAGGAAGTCTCCGGCTCTACATTTTTATCTGCAGAAGAGCAGGCTATTGGGGCCATCCGAACCCTGCGCAGCGAAAGAACCCCTCTGCCCCGGAAGAGGCAGCTTATGCGCTCCTTGTTCGGGGACTACAGGGCTCAGATGGAAGCTGAGTGGCGTGAAGCCCTGCGAGCTCTCAAGACTGGTGAGGAGCTGAGAACTTTTAGGACTGCCTAGTTCAAAGGGGGTAGGGAGGAAGAGCCTAGGGAGAGGAAGAATCCCAGCGCAACAGGCCTGGTGAGGGAAAGCCTGGGCCTCCCTCCGGTGCACAAGAACGCAGGCCAGCACGGGGAGGCAGGGGTGGGAGAATCAGTGAATTTCTCTGTGGTCCACATGGGATGTGATGATAATACCTACCTTACAGAGGCAAGTCAGTTAATTAACATATATTTTTTAAGATTTTATTTATTTTTAGAGAGAGGGGAAGACAGAGAGAGAAATGTGGATGTGTGAGAGAAACATTGATCAGTTGCCTCTCTCATGCCCCCATAGAGGGACCTGGCTCACAACCCAGGCAGGTGCCCTGACCAGGAATCGAAATGGCAACCTTTTGGCTTGCAGGACGACACACAACCCACTGAGCCACACCAGTCAGGGCAGGAAGCAAATCAGTTAATTTATACGAAGTGGTTACAGTTGTATGGGCACAGCTGGTGTTAGCTCTCATTACTCAGTTCTGACACTCTGTCTTCTCTCCCACAGCAGCCTGCTCAGCCCAGGTGCAGCCTGTAGGTGAGGCCACCAGAAAGAAGAGCGGAAGGGTCTGCAGGCCTCGCCTAGCAAGGGCAACCAAGGCCACCCCGGACACTCCTGACGAAGAGTTTAGGTTCAACTTCTTTTAGCCTCTCCCCCCACCCTGGAACTGTGCCCCTCCCTGGGGGTGTTGGGGTCTGTGTTGAGTGCAGAGCCTTACCAGGAATACTTTGTCAGACAGATGTGGGGTTGGTCCATCCCTGGCTGGCCCGTGAACTTGGTGCCATGGCTGTTGGGCCTATGTGAGACCAGCATATTGAGTCCTATGCCACAAGCAGAAGACCCATATGTGGGTTTTCCGATGAACGGTTCCTGCTGCTGGAAAAGGTCCTTTCAGAAAGGCTTCTGCAGTGCAGGGAAGTGTCAGCATGTGGCAGGAGCAACGTCTTGCCCAGTGTTCAGGTGTAGACCGAGTGGCTGAGGGTGAGTAGGGAAGCAGCGTGATCGCACATTGGCGCTCACTGCAGACAGGGCGTGCTGTCACTCACGGTGGTGCTTTATGCCGCTTTGTCACGGCGCCGTAATAAAACTGTTTTGTAAAGACAGATGAGGGAGAGTGTGTGCTAATTGCCTGTGTTAGACGAGGTACAGACGATGCAGACGTCTGGCACTGTGGGTCCAGGCTCTCTCCCAGCGCTCCGTCCTTTGTGTTGCCTTCATCCTGAGCAAGTGTCATCCTCAGGGACCAGTGTGGCCCCTAGCAGGCCAGCCGTTGTTCTTGGGTGACCCCTCGGTGTGTTGACTGCTGCAGGCGAGAGTCCCAGGCCTTGTGCTGCAGAGCCGGGTTTTGCAGGGTTCTCAGCCCCCCCAGGGGCTTTGATGCCGTCTTTGCTGGCGTCTCCCAGACTTGCATCCCAGACTAGATGGGTGTTTGGAGCTCACCCACCTAGTCAGCATCTCTGCCTTGACTGTCATAGACATTTCAGACTAATCCAGAACATTCCGTTAACCCCAAAGCCTCCCTTTGTTTTCTGCTTTTCGGGGATGGCGGGTACCGTCCGCCCAGGTGATGAGGTCGGAACCTGGGCCGTCCTCGACTGCTCTTTCTCCGACGCGTGTGCTCAGTACCTCACTGGCATGGGAGCTGTCTTCAGAATAAAGCTCAGATCTTCTGTGCTTCCTCTAACTTCTTTGTTTGACCTTCTTGCCCTGGCCCTCTCTTACCCTGACTGATGCGTGAGCCTCCAGGGTTCATCCCTGATGCCCAGTCTCACGTCCTGTCTGCAGCCAGGGTGATTGATCCTCCTTTAAAAGTGACCCTATTCTTGAATGTCTCACTTCTTCACAACATGTCCTCTGTGAGCTCAGTGTGAGCCACTGTCTACGCTTGTCCCTCAGCTAAAACCACGCCGTGGCAGAACCTCCGGAGGCTGCTTGTCCTCACCTCTCTGTCGTGCTCGTCATGGCCGCTCACCTCCTCTCCTTCAAATTCTCCCCTTCCCGGACGCCACAGCAACCATACTCTCCTCGTTAGTCCCCTACCCTACACTGGTCTTCTGGTTCCAGGCACCCCCCTGCCCGACACCAGTACACACGCAGTAAGCAGTATTGGTCTTGTTTTGACTTTCACTGAAAAATAACAATACACCTCTCTGTCCTGACCGGTGTGGCTCAGTTGGTTGAGTGTTGTCCAGGAAAATGAAAAGGTGCTGGTTTGACTCTGTCAGGGCACAGGCCTGGTTGCAAGTTCGGTCCCCTGTCAGGACGCCTACAAGAAACAACTAGATCGATGTTTTTCTCCCTCTACTTCTCCCTTCCCTTCTCTCTAAAAATAAATACATGAAGTCTTAAAAAAAACATAAAAATAAAAATGACCTCTCCTGCCCTGGAGGCTCCTCAGGTGGGTGGAGTGCCGTCCTGGTACGTCAAGGTTGCGGATTCGCTGTCTGATCCGGGCGCACACAAGAACCAGCCAATAAATGCATAAAGAAGCGGAACAACAAAGTCGATGTTTCTCTCTTTCAAAGAGATCAATCAATAACATTTTAAAATAGAAATTAAAGTCTTTTGCCTGGCCTGTCTTCCATTGTCACCATTTCAGATGTTCCTTCTGCTCAGCTAGCTTCTGTGCTGCATCACCCGCTCCTAACTCTTCATCAGAGTTTATGTGCACAGCTATGCCAGATTCTTGGCTGTTTTCTTTTGAATGGACTGCTAAAGCCTAAACGGATGACGTCCCAGCTGAGTTAATTCTCTTCTTTATATCGGTTGGTGGCTTGGAAGGTTACAGAAGAAAGGCTGTGTTTTTGGAAGTTTCTGTCAACTTCTCTCCTTCTCTCCTTTTCATAATGGTCATCTGACTCTCTATCATCCGCAGGGCTTTTGGTTTGCTCTGCTGCACATATGAAGGGATAATTGGTTAATGTTCCCTTGCATTCAGCGTTTCTTACCACCCCGTCCCACAGAGCCAGTCTGTGGCCTCTCGTCGTCCCTCTGGGTTCAAAGCCCGGCACTGGGAAGCTGATGCTGCAATGGGAGCACAGAGCATGTGAACGCCGCGCCCGAGCCCGGGACCGCCCCGGCCAGCCAGCTGTCAGGGCTGAGTGTGTCAACTCGAAGGATCTGGATGATCTTTCCTCGCACAGGCTGGTGCTGCAGACGGTCGGCCGTGGGTGATGCAGGCAGAGCCTGCAGAGGGCTGAGGACCGCGCGCAGTCTGGTAAACAGGTGCGTGGCGTGGACAGAGAGATGCAGAATGCTGAGTGGGGCTGCAGGCAACACAGGGCCAGCCTGCGGGCGGCTCTCTTGGTCGCTGCGGCACCTCGTCAGAGGACGATGGGCAAGGACGGCGGCTCCGAGGTGGCCCCTGAGTGGTTCTCTGGTTGTCTAAAGGCAGGGAGGGCAATTTAACTGCACAGGCCACTTGTAGGTTGGACTCCCCGTTGCCCCTGGAGCCTCCATGGGCGCCAGTTGCTGGGCGGCCAGGTCTCTGCCGCGGGGGCCAGGGGCTGGGGCAGTAGCACCGGCTGCAGGGCCGCAGCTCAGAACCGCCAGACCCTTGTTTCCACCGTTCTGGCTGCGCTTCCTCGGCCACAAGAGACTTGATTTAAATTCCGGTCCGATCTCCGAGCCCGCGAGCCGGACTTGCGGCTGTGAGAGTTCCACGTGAGACATGGGCTCATCCCATCTCCCAGCCCCGAGGCCGGAGGGACGCCCCGGCTCCGGCCGCCCCTGCAGGTGGGCTTTGCAGTCTTCTCTTCACCTGGTGCTGACCTTCACCTCATGCTGACCTCCGGAGTGTCTCTGGGTCTGTGGCCCGTGTGCGCACGCTTCGTCAGTGTCAGGGAACCCGTGCACCAGCACCATCCTCACCCCAGCACACGTGTGTGTTTACATCGTGAGCTCTGCGAGTCAGGCCTTGATCAGCAGCTGATCTCAGGATGCGTGAACCGACGGTGCACCTTCAAGGAGAGGGAGCCCTGAATTCGACGAGACAGCCACGCTTGAGGCCGCGAAGTGTGTTCTGCCTGGCATGGCGTGCTGTGCCTCACCGCCCCCTCTTTTCCTTCTCAGTGTCCCGAGTCCGTCGCCAGCCCAGGACACTCCCCGGTGACGCTGTTCTCACCTACTCATGTCAGTTCTTGTGATGAACTTTCCACCTCTGGGTCCACCTGCTTTTGCAAACTTTCCCAAAGAAAATGGGCTCCAGACGATCACCTGCAGGACAGTCAGAGCCGAAGGTCCTCAGGCCCTGGGCCCCCGGCCGGTCACACAGCAGGTGGTCCTGAAACTGCCTGAACCCGGACCTGCTGAGCGAGTGGGGCCACATGCTGGTCATGGCCCCCACCCACGGGCAGCTTGTCCTCAGGTTTCGGAGATTCTCCCGTGTCTGCTGGCTTTTAAAAAATATTAATCAGCCCAAAGTATCCTTATACCAAAGAAGCACATTTTGGGGCCCAGGGCACATATGGGTAGGGGTGGCGGAGGGGACGTCCTGAGGCGAGTGGGGGTGGGGGGCACCAACGGGGACCAAGACTGTCCTGGGGCAAAGTCTCAGGTCCGCGTGGAAGTGACCAGTTCCCTGGGCCCACCCTTCATGAGCACGTCACCCAGATGGGACACCAGGTTCTGCGTCTTCGCTTTTTGTGCATATAACAGGTACCTGTTTCTGTGTGGTTAATGTGAAGCCCGCTCCTTTAACCAGTGAGCTGAAAACAAGCTTGTTTCTGTTTCAAAGATGTCAATGGCATTTTAATCTACATCACACTAAATTTATAGACAACTTCGGGAAACTGACATCCTAATTTTTTTTTATCCCAGAACACGATGTTATCGTCCAGTTGTTCAAGTGTCACACGTTGGGGGTTATTTTAAATTCGGTTCACACAGGTCACGCACATTCTTGTTGAGGTTAATCTTAGGTGTTTTATCTCTTTTGTTGCTATTGGTTCTTTTCGATTCTGTCTTTAACTTACAATTTCTTCATACATATAAAGGATATTTATTTCTGTGTGCTATTCCCCTCACTGTAATAAAGTCTATTATTTGTAATCATTACAATGCTTTTCATGATTCATTAAGGTAAATAAAATTGTGTTACTTTAGCTATGTAAAAACGTAAAAATAGATAAAACGTGGGAGAAACCATGATGAGGTAATGTGAGGAGTTAGAAAAAATTTTGTTGGTGGTGAGTTCATTAATGAAATAAAACAGGAATACTTATTTTTTAAAATATATTTATTGATTATGCTGTTAGTTGTCCCATTCCCCCCCTTCACTCCACTCCATCCCACCCACTCACCCTTGATTTGAGTTCCAGTTTCCTTCCCATTAGTATTGGTTCCCTGTACATTTTCCTTTATTTCACTTAGCATACATAGCCTTCATTTTTTCATTTAATTTGCGACCAAATTCAACCAATTCTGTGAGCATCCTAATTACCAATGTTTTGAACTGTGCATCTGATAGGTTGGCTATCTCTTTGTTGCTTAGCTGTATTATTTCTGAAGCTTTGATCTGTTCTTTCATTTGGGCCATTTTTTTTTTGTCTTGGTGCGCCTGTTACGTAAAGGGGCGGAGTCTTAGGTGTTCCCCAGGGTGGGGTCACGATGGTCTCTGCGCTGTGACACTGTACGTGGGGGAGGGGCTGAGAGGGAGCAATGGCGCCTGCTCCACTCTGCTGGATTTCAGTCACTCCCTCTGGTACCCACAATCAAACTCGGCCCCTCTGGTGCTGATTCCCGAGTGGGTGGGCTTGTGCACGCTCTAGGCCCCTGTGGGTCTCTCCAATGAACTCTCCTGGGGGGCTGGGAGTTTCTCCTGCTGCCACCTCGACCCCCACAGGTGTTTTCAGTCAGAGGTTTGAGGCTTTACTTCCCCGAGCTGGAGCCCTGGGTTGTGTGGTCCGCTTCGCTCCCCCACCATTCCTCCTGATTTATCTATGCGGAATGTGGGGCTGCGCGGTCTGCTAGCAGTCACACCGCCGGCCCGTTTGTCCTACAGTCCTCCTCGTCTCTGCGTCCCCCCTCCTTGCTGCGAGTCCTCCCACCCAGTTGCCCAGCTGCTCCCCTCTGCCCCTCCCACCGGTCTGGATGAATGTTTCTTCTTTATCTCCTTGGTTGTCGCACTTCCCTGCGGTTAGATTTTTGGTCAGTTCTGGTTGTTTTTTGTTTTGAAATTGTTGTCCTTCCTCTGCTTGTGCAAGGAGGCGGCAGTGTGTGTGCCTACGCCTCCATCTTGGCCGGAACTAGGGTACTACTTTTAAGTGAGTCCAGGGCTGGGACCCCTGGTCCTGCAGACACCAGCAGTGTTTTGTAAGAGAAATCGCGCCCCCTGGAGGTTGTCTGAGGATCCCACGATCTGGCCAGTGTCCGCACTGTCCCTAAGGGAGATTTTAGACCGTGAATCTGGGAATGCGGGAAAGCAAGAGTATTTACTGTTAGTGACGTCACAGAACAGGTATTAAGGAGTGACGTGTGAGCAATGACAGGAAAGCCATCATCCTGTCACTAAGTGCTTCACCACCGTGACTCCATGGTCCCTTCCGCCTGCTGCGCTGGGGCAGGTGCCTGCACAGCCTGGACGCTTGCACCGAGTCTCGGCCACGGCCACGGGCGAGGGACAGAGGGGCTGGTGAGGGAAGGGGAAGGTGGGGCCAGGAGGGGCCCGCGGGGCTGCGATCTGGTGGTTCAGGGCTCGAGGTTCCGGGACAAGCCCGGGTGAGAAGGGAAGGGTGGCGCGTGTCTGGAAGGAAGACTGGACCCTGGTGCGCGGTGGGGACAGGAGAGGGTGGACCGGAGCCGCCTGTGGGAGGTTTGAACGGGTTACCTTGGGAGCAGGAGGGGGAAGGGCCCGCGCGGAATTCCACTGGAACGCAGAGAAGGGAGGTTTGGGGACGGGGACCTGTGGGTGGGCGCAGGTGACAGAGACCGTGAGAGACTCCAGGAGGGTTTGGGGGGAGAGCGATGGGGCGGGAGACGGGACACAGGGTCGTGCGCTAACACAGCTTTGGGGGGTCCTCTCCCGGGTGGGAAGGAGAGGAGAGCGGAGTGGAGCGCCTTCACCGCGGACGGCGCTGCGCACCCGGCCTCTGGCCTCTCTCGGGGCGCGGGGCTCAGCGCGGGGGCGGGGGGGGGGGGGTGTTTGCGGAGCTCGAGCCAGCAGAGGGTTCACACGGGTGCGCTCTCCAAGACCGCCGAGCTCACCCCTCTCTCTCCTGGTAATGAAAGAAGAAAAAACGGGAAAACCGGCGTTGGGGACTGTAGTAAAGGAGCGAAGGAATTCACCTGTTTTCCGCGGTGCGACAACAGGGAGAAGGTCGCTGGACCCCACGTGCAGACGCGGAGGCTCGGGATGCCCGAGTCAGGGACCCGCGCACACGGGCGGCCTCCAGGCAGCAGGCTCATTACACGCGCGGTTTTCTCTCCAGACCTTTCTTTGGCTGTTCGGGTGCCAGTAGGGAGAGTCAGCGTTTATGCATAAGAAGTGTCCCTGGTGAAAGAAATGGCCCTGTCCGAGCGGACACCGCCCGGGGGACTCTGGTGCTCACTGCGTGCTCGGCCAGGGGAAGGGCTGACACGGAGTTTGGGGACAGCTCTGGTCCGATCAAGTGACATGATTGACGGAACCGGTCTTCTTTGCCGTAGCCACGGTGAGCAGTTTTCCCTAAACACGAAAGCTAACGTTGATATTGTAGCCAAATTGGACGGGTCCCACATGGTCTGGAGGAATCAGGTAGAAAGTGTCAAAAGGGTAATTGCTTGTCTCTCTGGTTGGTAATGTTGGGACCTTTCTTGCCAGGAGTTACTGCGTCTGGAAGTTGTCGGAGCTGGTGTTGGTTTGTGACTTGTCATTATTGAGTAACTGGGACCACAGCATTGGCTGCCTTTGCCCCTATTTTCCAGTGGTGAGTGATGTGGAGACGGGAGCGCTTCATTTCCTGGGGGCTGTAGCTTCCAGTTGAGTTTTAATTATTTTAGGAGAAGTCAAGGAATATGTAGATTCATTTCAGGTGGAATTTTTCCAAATTGAATGGATTTAAGCAGGACGGCTAGAAGGGGGCCCTGGGGCAGAACACTGAGCTGTGAGTTTTGGCTGCATGGCCTGGGGGTGGGGGGCGCCTGAGCCACCTCCACGGCCCACGTGGCTTGGGCACTCTATGGGGTGGTGGCATCTCTTGACGCTCAACAGCCCCTAGCTGGTGTCTCCTGGGACCGGGAGGACCAGGTGAGGGGGAGGGACCATCAGTCTGCAGAGGACCAGCAGAGGTCTGCTCGTTGTGGAGAATTGTGGCTTTTTAAGGTTTTTGTGTGGTGTAAGGGAATGAGAGTTTATGTGGGGATTAGGCTGATGGAACACAAATATATTTGTGTTTTGCTGCAAATTAAGAGGAACTAAGGCTATTTGAGACTATTAGTAAACTTTTCTTGTGGCATATTAAAAAAATGAGCTATAAGTAAATATATCTTTAAAAGTGATTGAATTTGTTTATAAACTGTTAAAAGAGTACTGGTGTAACAGGCAATCTACAATTCCTTACTCTTAGTTTTAACTAGAAATTGAGGTTTTTTTAAAAAAGGTTCAGAATTCTAATTAAAGTACACAAAAAAGCAATAGAGGAAAATAACTGAGTATACTAGAAAAACAATACATGTTGTTACTCGATAAGAAGGTATGAAATATGGGCCAGTATTTTTCAGAGAAAGGGAATTAATTTTGTCCTGAGTGAGATGAGAAAAGCAGCACAAAAGCTGAGTGTAAAAAGGAAAGTGGTAGAAGGTCTGTGAAGGGAAATGCAGAAAGAGGAGGTTTTGTCCATGGCGAAGCTGACAACGATGGGAATACATTGCATTAAATGAGTGAATGTAAATATGAAAAGTAAGCTGATGTAGAAGCAGAGTTTGTTTCTATTTTACTTTGATAAATGGACCAAGTTTTCCGGCATTGTGCAGCACCAGATAAGATAGTGTGAAACATTTTCCGCCTGTAAAGCAAAGATGCTACGTTTCCTTAAAACATGTTTCTGTTTCGTATTGTTTTAAACAAGTCTTTGGTTACTGAAGAAGACAATCTTTTCAGTTCCGAGAACCAGAGACGTGATAACCACACCTGGACTCACAGCCGGTGTGGCTGGACCCTGGTCTCTCTGAGTGGGACCCCTTGTCACACTGCTGCACACTGCCATCTCGTGTGCATCTTTGGAATAGCATCCGAGTTGAGACCACCAGGAAATGCTCCTTTTGTTGCCACCTTGTGGACATCTTGGGAATAGCACCTTTCTCCCAAGCAGCTGCCCTTACCGTTTTGCAAGGACACTTTGAAGCCCCATGGCCCCTCACACCGTCACGGGCTGCAGTAGGTTTTATGTGCCCACGTTTCCGTTCTATTTCTTGTGCTCGTCTGCACGTGAGGTCTCTGACTCTGTCATGTGAGTGAAGTTCCCGTGCCAATATACGTCTCAAATTTGGTTGTTTCACTTGCTAATCTGTGTCATACCTGTTGGATTATCAGACCAGCCTAAGGATTCTTGAGGTCACAGGAAAGGTTGTTTCCCCACCAGGTAAGCAAGCAGTCAGGTGCTTAATACGAGGTGAATTTGGGGAGTACATGTATGTCACCATTTACTTAAGGAAGGTTTAACAATTTAAGTAAAGTAACTTATTCTCAAAACTGAACAATTATGTCAGTGAAATGTGGAACAATGTACAAATGTAGCTTTTGGACATACAACTTCTATTTGAAGTTTCAAAGGTGGCAATGAAGAGGGCCAACATTTTGCACTTGGCACGTTGATTTTAAACTGGCTGTTAAGAAAGGGAAGACTGAGAAGTTACATAGGATTGTCACCTCATTTCTTCCTAAGAGGTTTAGTGGCCACAGTTTGGTTTAGGAAGAGAGCTTCAGCACCATCACCTCAGCTTCAGACAGTGACACTCCTAGCAAGAGCTTGTTGACCCTCTTACCGTCTCCTCGTGTCTTAAAGTTTTGTGATTTGCCCAACAGAAATTAACCTGCCAGGTATGCTGCCCATTTTTCTAAATTACCTGCATGTCCCCGTTTCACCTTTGAAATCTAAGACTCTGTTCTTCCATTTTCCAATATACCCTATATACCCAATATCAACTCCTTATGTTTGGTATTCATTTGAATATGAATTCCCCTTGCCCATGTGTTTGACATTGAATACCTCCCCTTAATCAGATTATGTTAATTTTTTATTGTTATCCCAGCTCTTAGAACTTAGAAGGTATGGCAAAAATAATGTTTTAAACCCCACAGTGTTGGTAAGCCGGCCGTGTGACAAGCATGGCCGGGACACTAACTTCTGGAAAGTGCAGCCTCTGAGAGGTCATGGACATCTCCTGGCTAGAGTAGGCATTAACACTATTATTATTATTATTATGTTGTTGTTGTTGTTGTTGTTTTGCTCTGGCAGCCTTTTTGGTCTGTGTCTGCAGCACTCGGTGTATGTAGTTGTGCTGGGAGTTACTTTCTTCTCTTGTGCATTTGCATCGGCAGGAAGAGTGTTTGTGAGCCAGCTGATTGGCCCTGGAGAGTCAGGAGGGTTCTTCACTGGCTCCGTTTACATTGTAAGGACTCAGTTCTGCTCCTGCATCTGGGCTCCATTGTCCATCTCCAGCTCTGGAGTCTGGCTGTGGGGTTCTGTCTCCTGGGTCTGTGACCTGGAGTTGGATCTGTGTCTGTGTGTCTGGGATCTGGAGTCTCTTACAGTGTGGCTTCGTGTCCTGGTTTTGTGTTTGGGGTCTGTGTGCAGCTCTGGCTCTAGGGTCTGATGTATGGAACCTGGTGTCCAGGGTTCTCTGTCAGTCTCCGGTGCCTGGGGTTTGGTATTTAGGATTGATGGTCTGGCCTGGGTTGTGGGGACAGTTTGGGATTGGGGGTGGGGTCTGGGGTTCCGCTTTTGGTTCTGGGTCTGCTCTGGGGTCCAGGTTCTGGACTCCAGGGCTTCTGTTCTGTCCTGAATCTATCTGTGGCATCTGGCATCTGTGAAGTGATGGTCATTGGCTTCAATTCAGTGGCAGCAGGAGTTCCGGAGTTGGGGTGTGGGGAAGAAGGAAGCTCTATTTGGTGCAAATAGCTCCGTTTTGGTACAGAATGGTTGTGAGTGCAGCAAGGCTGTTAGGAAGCTCAGTATTGTTCCAGGTGAAGCAGCACCTCTGTGGGTCAGGTGAGTAGTGTTGCTGCTTAGTTGTGAAGCATCACGGTGTGAGGGGGCCCTGAAGTGAGGCAGCCCTGGGGCAAGTTCCCCCTCAGGCTGTGCTGCTCAGCGCTTCTCTGCTCTTTCTGGTCTGGTCCTGTCTTTTCCTCTCTGCTCAGCTGCATTTGAACACAAAGAAAGACACAGTGGAAAAGGGGTCCCTCTGAGTGAGGAGATCCGGCTGGGTGAGCAGAGAAAAGGCCTCTGATGTTGCCACCACAGCAGTCTAGGTTATTTTTATTCTTAAATTTTGCCATGTTTTCCTTTCCTATTGTTTCATCACCCAAACTGAGAATCCCTTTTTTGTTGAAGTTTACTTAAATTATATGGGAAAATATAAATTAATTGAAAATTCTACCCAAACAGGTAATAACTGCTATAATTTTAAGTATATACCCTTCCAGACATCTCTCCTTGCCTATTTCCGTTGTTCTACTTTCTGGATGTAATTTATTATTCTGGGATTATGATATGGATGCAAAACTTGTGAATTTTCAGCTGTTTCCCCCTAATGTGCAGATTTATCACTACATTTTCCCATAAGTTTTTAATGTATTATTTTTATTATTCATTTCCAATTATTTTAAACTCCAATTGTGATTTATTTTGAGGTTTATTTAGAAGTGTATTTCATAAATTTTAAATGTAAGAACTTTGTAGTTAATTTTTACAACTGATTTCTAGATTAGCTACAATGAGAGCAAGAAACCTACTGCATGTAATGTCAATCCTTTGAATTTTTTGGGAATCTTCATTACAATCTGGTCAATGTAAAAAATGTGCCAAGCATGCATCTCTCCTGCCATCTCGTGGTCATTTTGGGGATAACACCTTAGGGCAGATCAGAAGGAAAAGCTGTGTATAGTCAGTTATCTGTGAATGTTGAATCCAGTTTGCTGCTCATGGTGTTTCTTACATCCTTACTGAATTTTTTGAGGTGGTCTCTTGTTACTGAAAGAGGAATTCTGTATTCCTGATGAGAGAGGCTTATTAAATCTATTATAATTATAAGTTTTTCTTTGTGTCTCTGTTCTATACGGTTTAAGTTTATGACATTAAGTACGTGGTGAATTTGGATCTTCTGGGTAAATTAAATTTTTCGATAGGAAGTACTCATCACCTCTAGTCCTCCTTTTAACATGAAGTCTACTGCATGTTATTATGTCATTTTTATGCGGTTTATGTTTGTATAATACAGGGTGGGGCAAAAGTAGGTTTAGAGTTGTGAATATGAGAAACTAAGCTTATTGTTGTCTTATTTAATAATTATGATATTATTTTCCATGTGAACAACTGTAAAGCTGCTTTTGCAGCATCCTGTGTATCTTTTCCCATTCTTTCACTTTTCATCTTCTTTCACCCTATGTTTTAGGTAATTGACATTTTCTCCCAGTTTGTGTCGTTTCTTTTTATTGTCTGAACAAGTTCTTTTTCAGAGTTGTCCTTAATTTTATAAGATATAAACTATTAATGTATTTCTTCATTAAACTGCATGTTCACAAGTACACTTGATTCCTGACTGTTTTTGTTGAAATGGACCACTAAAAATGAAGCCTACAGATGAGGGGCGGGGCCTGTCTGAGGTCAGAGGCAGGACTGGGCTGCAGGTGAAAGGGGTGGCCAGGCCAGAGATGTGCGTGGGGTGGGTGGGAGGCAAATTTAGGCTGGGGGGCATGAGGGGCTGGCCGTTCTGGACGAGAGATGAGCATCCATGGGGACTAGAAATTAGGTGCTACTGCTGGCCCCGGGTCTCTGTGGTCCCGAGGTGATGCTCATGGCCAAACGTGATGCAAGCAACGCAATCCAGGGACAGGAGCTGAGCTTGGGGGGCTATGTGGTGGGGGGAGCATGAAGGGCAGATACAGCCACCCTGTGGGGAGCAGAAAATGGGGGCCAGACTGTTTCTGGGGTACATGTCTCAGGTCCCAATTTAGCTGACCACTTCCTGTGGGACCACTTTTCTATATTTATCTAGAGTATATTCCAGTTATAGATAACTTTGGTCCATGGATATACAATGATACCCATTTTTTAATCCAAAAACAAGATGATATTTTTTATTTGTTAAAGTTTCTGTTATTGGGTGGCAATTTCCAATTTCGTTCATACAGATCCTGTACGTTGTTGTTAAGTTTATTCCCAGGGTTTTTTTTTTTTTTTTTTGTTTGTTTGTTTGTTTTACCTATTTTGTTGCTATTGAGTCTTGTTAAAAAATTATATCGTTAATGTACTTTTTTAAACATATTTCTGCATGTTATTTCCCCATAATTGTACTAAATTCTATTTGTGATACTTTTCCGTTGATTCTCATGAGTTACGTAGGTAAACATGCTCTCAAGCAATAATGATCCTCACATGGTTGTAGCTGCAGATGATTTAGAAATAGTTAAAGCTTCAAAGAAAACAGGAAGAAGTGAGGTAATGTGAGGAGCTGGAAAAATTCTCTTTGTTAGTCATACATACTCAATAAAATAGTAACATCTTTCTTAGCATTTTAAATGAGTTTGGGGCCTGGAAGCATGGTGTTCTAGAAATCAGAAGTATTTTGTTACAGGGAATGTGCTCTGGGTAGGTAATCTGAGGAACAGAATGTAGCAAATGTCCACATTTTCAAAGAGGAAAACTTTAGATGGTGAATTCTGGAATCTAACAGAGTGAGATTCTTTGTTCTAAGTGACATAATGAAACGGTTATTAATGTGACTTATGAGGAATGGAAAGAAGCAGGGATCCTCAGATGCTGACTCAGTTTTGTTACAGTGCGAGTCAATCTCCTAAGTCGTCAGATCTTCCTTTGTCTCCTGAACTTTTCCAGGTGTCTTCTCAACCTGGGACACTTCTCCCTGATCTTTGCAAGATGGTCAAGATGGCTGGCATTTTTTGTTCTCTGAGTTTCAGCCTCCATGCTGCCTGTTCCAAGAAAGGCAGCATTTCCCATGTAGGATGCAGAGGGACATGCTGTTTGTATTCTAAGGGACTCTTCAGGATACAGAGCAGGGTTTGTCACTCTCAGCACTGTGGACCTTTTTGGCCACATAATTCATTCTCCTGGGGGATTGTCCTCTGCATTGTAGGTGCTTATTAGCATCTGGTACCTCTATTCACTGCCAACACCCTGGCTTCCCTTCCCCTCAGGACAATCTAAAATGACTCAGTACCTTGCCTAAAGCCCCCTTGGGTGCATAAATCACCTTTGGCTGAGAAACAGTTTGAAGCTTTTATTATTTTTGAAACCAGAAAGATCTTGCTCTGTAGTATTCTTACTATTTTTCTATGGAAATTATTTTCCACTCCAACTGTGATTTATTTTGGAAAGGTATTTATAAGTGTATTTTAAAATACCTAAATATAGGGACTTTCTAGTTACCTTGTGACTGGTTTCCAGATGAACAGCAAAGAGAGCAATAAACATAGTTTGTGAGGCATTTGTTGGAACCTACTTTATAGCTAAATATAGTCAGTTTTTAAGAAGTTCCAAGTGTGCTTGAAAAGCGTTTTTAATTTACTTTGTTGGTGCTTACTGTAACAATGAGAAAAAATTTATTCAAAATTCTACCCCAAGCGTTAAAAAGAACCTTTATCATTTTCTGTATATTCACTTGCAAATGTGTCGACGTGAACGTTTCCGTCTACTTTCTTTGGATTTAATTTACTATTTTAGGTTCCAAATATGTGTACAAATCTTGTATATTTTCAGCTTTTATTTTTGAGACTGTACATTTAAGGGTGAAGATGTTTTCCATCAGTTTTGGTATGCAGTATCTTTATCACCATTCAGATTAAATTATTTTGTAATTCAAATTGCTCTATTTTTGAAGTTATTTAGAGGCGTATTACATAACTACTAAATATAAGGACTTTCCAATCACTCATATTTAGCGAATTCTGGCTGAAGTGCAACAGGAGCACTTAAGAAACACGTTGTATATAATTTCAATGCTGTGATGCTTGTTGAAACTGGCTTCATACTGGCTTGGCCAAAAAAGAAAAACTTTTTGGAAGATGGAATTATGAAGATGCCTGAAAGTTTTCAGAAGGCAGTGGAACAAAACGGTTAATACATTGTTCAGTTAAATTATTGGTGAAAATGAAAAACGTGTCTTTTATTGTGTTTTTACCTAAAAACTGAATGAACCTTCTGGCCAAATAGTAGTGTTCCAAGTGTGTGTCTCTGCTGCCATCTCATGGGAAATTTGGGAATAACATGTTAGTGGCAGGTGAGCAGGAAAAGTGGTTGGGTGGAGTAGAACATCAATGAAAACATTGTAATGTTATTTAGATGTGTATTTAGTAACTTTTAAATATCAGGACTTACTAGTTACCTTTTGTTCACAATTTCTATATTAACAGCCATGACAGTAAGAAACATACTGTATATAATTTCAGTCCTTTGAAATTCTTTGCAATTTGCTTTATAGCTCATTATGGTCACTTAGCAAAATGTCCTAAGTGTGGCTCTCTGCTGCCATCTCATGTGCAACTTGGGAATAACACCTTCATGCAGGCTGGCAGGAAAGGTTGTCAGCTGCAGTGAACTATCTATGAATGTTGAGTGGAATGGGGCTTGGTCGTGGACGTTACTACTTTCACATAAACGGACTTTGTGGTTCATTTTTCCTTCTCTCCCCCACGTATAATCATGGTGTCTTTACGTCGGGTAACTAGGCACGTCTTGTGGGCCAGACCTGTGTGTCCATGCTTCAGCTGTGTCCACGTCTTCGTGACCCAATGTCCCCTGTATGTCCACATCCTGGCAGTGCCGATGTCCCTGCTGTGTCCACGTCCCCGCCACGCTAATGTCCCAGCATCACCAAGATCGTGATTGTGTCTAGGTCCCCTCTGCCTTGATGTCCTGGCTCTGTTGCTGTTCTGTCTGTGTTTGTGTCCCATCCACCTCACTGTCCCATCTGCGCTGATGTTGAGGACATTGTCTGCCTCGATGTCCCGGCTCATCGATGTCCCAGCTGCATTGATGGTTTAAACATGCCCATATCCCGGCTGCCTGATGTCCCAGCAGCGCTGAGGTCCCTACCACGTCATTGTCCCACCTGTGTGGCCATGGCACACCTCCTGGTTGGGGCTACATGGTCACCTGACTTGCACTCGCGGGATGCGCGGCAGTCTGCTGGCTGCAGGCAGAGGAGGACGGTCCACACTGCACTGGACAGGGACGCTCAGTCCTTTGACCCCCTGTGGGCTGTGCAAGGCCCTCCTGACAGCTGGTTGCTCTCTCAGGCCGTGTCTGCTGTGGTTGTCACAAGATTTAACAATTTAAGCAAAGTAACCTATTCTCAACTGAATGATTATGTTAATGAAATTTGGAAGAGTTTATTAGTTTAGCTTGTGTCCTATAGTTTGTAGGATTGCCTCCCCAAAAGTAACATTCCATGAATGCTGCACTTTTCATAAATGACCTATCACCCATTTTACCTCTATAAGACCCAGTTTCCCCATCCTCCCAAATGTCCTTTATACCTGATATCACCTCATTGTCTGGCATTCATTTGTACCCATGCACATATGAAATTTTGAATATCCTGTACTGATCTCATTATGGTATTTTGATTATTATCCTACATGTGTTAGAGCTGACAAAGTTTGAGGAAAATAATTGCTTTTTAATCCCCCACAGTTTTGAAAAATTGCCGGTGAGGAATGAACGGCGAGACAATGCTAACTCCTGAACCTGTTGCAAGTGAGAGATCATGGACGTCTGCCCTGCAAGGTCAGCATCCTTTTTGTTCGCTCTGTCTTTTGGCCTATCGCTGCTTGGTTTGGTAAAAGGTTGAAGTTTGCATTTGGAGAGACGTGGGTTTTATCCTATTGAATGGCAGCGTTGTTTACAATGGGAGCATCCGGTTCAGCTTCTGCCTGTGGCCTCTGGCAGCCGGGGACCAGTGTCTGGCCCCAACTCCAAATTCTGGCCATGGCATCCTGGTTATAGATCTGCATCCTGTGTCCAGGGCCTGTGCTTCAGAGTCAAAATGCATTCAGTTGTGTGTCTGCAGTCTCGCACCTCTTAGGTTGTGGCTCTGTGTCCTGGGCTCGCATGTGAGGTCCACGTGCAGATGAAGCTTTTGGTTTTGGTGTGTGGAGTCTGGCATTAAGGGTCCCATGTCAGTTCTTGGCATCTGGTGTTTGGCCTTCAGACTTCACGGTCTGGCTCGGTTGAGGGCACACGGCTTTGGGTTTGGGGCTTTGGACCTGGAGTGCCGGTTTTGGTTTGGGTCCGCTCCAGGGTCCAGGTTTCAGAGTCAAAGGTCTGGGTCCAGGATCCTGAGTTTGGCTCTGGTGTCTGGTGTCTGTCAACAGACGATCATTGTGTTCAATGCAATGGCAATATGAGTCCCCAAGTGAATGGAGTCGAGGCAGGTTAGTAAAAAAGGTAGGGAAATTCCTTGGTAGTGGAATGGGAAAAGTGAGTTTGATAGCAGAGTGACAACAATGATTTACAGCCCGGTAATAAATATGAGGATCTTATCTTCCCTAACCAAGGATTTTTGAGAGCAAATGGTTTACACACTGCAGACCATGCAGGGGAAGACCCACCTCAGTCCCAGCCCTTCTCTGGTGACTTTTCTGAAGGACAAATTCACCAGAGAAGGACCCTGATAGCTCTGTGTGCTCGTTTTGTTGCATGAGCACATGAAAGGACAGCCCTGGAAGTCAGAGTATTGTGTGCAGATTGGTCTTCTAAGACCCCCTCTAAAGTCCTCCATGTTAGAAAACAGGTAAAACCCTAAAAAAAGGACCCAGCATGCACTGTGTGTTGAGCACACGTGCGCCTTCCCTTCTCCTCTTTGCTTGGCTGAGTATCTTTGCAGTTGGCCTGCGGGTCTTGCAGACCAGGGGCAGTGGAGAGCCATCCAGGGCAGACGTTCACTGAGGACACACCACGTTTTGGCATGCGGGAGACAGGAGACATACTCAAAGTATCCTGATCAGCCTTCAGGACTCATCTGCACCAGCTTGGTTATGTTAATCACTTTGACCTTTGGGCTGCACAGAAGTCAGGCGGGGTGGTGAGGGACGCTTCCTGACTGCATTTCCACATGCAGTTCTGCACTGAAATGTAAGGATAACATTCTATTTCCATGAAGATAGTGGGGCAGAGGGAGGATGAATCATTGCTACTTGAGAATCGTGTGGAACGGGAGAGACTCTGGGCAAACAAAGGAACCACCACCAGCCCCCTCCAAAGGGCGGTCTTCACCAAAGGAGGTGAGGCTGTTTATGTGGTGGATTCAGAAGGGAGTCCTGCAGTGGGAGCTCCTCACGGAAAGCCATCAGGTTACTGGCAACAACTACTGCTCCCTGTCAGACCAACTGAAAGCTCTGCCAAAGGGAAAGTGGGTGGAATTTGTCAGCAGAAGACACAGAAGCTCCAGGATAAGGTGAGAGTGCGCGTTTCTCTGTGGTGACCAGGGGCAAACGGATCCAGCTTGGCTGCGCAGTCCTGATTCATCTGCAGTGCTCACCAGACTTTGCACCTTTGCACGGCCATTTAGTTTGTCTCCCTGAATTTTTCTTTATGGAGAGAAATTTCCATTCCCTGGAAGACTGCAGAAGGCACCTGGAAGAGTTCTCTGCTCCGAAAGATAACAACGTTGTGGGACAATGGAATGGTGAAGTCGTGTGAAAGGGCTACTGTGTTTTCTAGTCACGTCGTTGGGGAAAAATGAAAAGCGTGCCTGTCATTGCATCTCAGGATAAAAAGCCAAAGAACCTTTCAGCCCAGCCATGAGTGGGATATGTGTTCCATCTGTCGGTCTCTGCTGCCATCTTGTGGTCGATGTTGAGAATGACCCCTTACCCCAGGTCAGCAGGAAAAGTGGTTGATTCCAGCGGAATATCGATGGATTTTGATAGCAGTGTAATTTAGAAGCTCGGTTGAAGACGTCCACATGTCAGGACTGTGCAGTTACCTTGTGACTGGCCTGCAGATATTGGCTCAGGGAACAATAAGCGTGTTTTATGTGACGTTTTTGAAACTGGCTTTGTAGCAGAATAGAGGCAGGTTTTTTAAAGTATCAAGTGTGTTTGAATATTGTTTGTAATTTGCTTTGTCTGTTGCAGCTTCCTTAAATAACACAGAGATCAAATTTATTTAAAATTTCTCCACCAAGTGGTACAGGAAAGGAAAGTAAAATACAAGCGCTCTCATTGTGTGCACGCGCCCCTTAGGACGTGTGTTCGGCCATTTCGTCCACTTTGCCTGGACTTCTGTTTACTATTTTAGGTTCCTCTTAGGGGTAAAAAAGCGAAGAGAACTTTCTGTGAGGCCAATGTTCCAAGTGGCGGTCTCTGCCGCCATCTGGTGGACAATTCGGTGAACGACATCTTAGTGCAGGTCAGCAGGAAAAGTGGTTGTTCGGCACTGTCCAGTTACCTTGTGGCTGGTTTGCGGGTTAACGGCAAAGGGAGCGATGAACACGTTTCATGTGACGTTTCTTGGAAATGGCTTTGTAGCGTAGTAGCGTCGGGCGTTGACAACTTGCAGGTGTGCTTGAAAATCATTTGTGATTTGTCTCTTGCAGCTTCCTTAAACAATGAGAAAAGTAAAGTTTATTCAATATTCTCTATGTGGTGTAAAGTATAAAACAAAATACATAAATAAAATAGAAGTGCCATCACTTTATATGTGGCCTCAGGGACATGTCTTTGGGCTCTTTTTCTCTTCTTTGTCTGGATGTCCTTTACATTTCAGTTTCCTCACAGGGTGCAGAACGGGGACCTTTCCAGTTTCTGTTTCTAACGTGCACTTAAGAGTGAGAATTTCTTTTTCAAGGTTTCGTATGTAGTATGTTGAGCATATTTCAGTTGACGTTATTCTGTGTCTCAAACAGTGGTTCATTTTGGAGATTATGAGTCTACTTCATAAATACCAAACAACAGAACTTTCCAGTCACGCACTTTCAGTGAATTCTAGCTGAAGTGCTATGAGAGCAAAAAACTCACGGTATGTGATTTCAGTGCTGCGGTGCTGGTTGAAGCCTGCCTTATACCGGGTTGGGCAGAAAGTCGGCTCAGTCCCTCACCACCCCCGCCATCTGGTCACATACTTGTCCGTAACTGCATTTGAAGTCCTTTGGTTAAACTGTCATATCAGCGTGCGTTTAAAGGAAAAACTCGTCAGAACTGTTGAATGTGTGGCTATTTTCATATTGAAGATGGATGAACAGAAGTAATATTTTCAGTATGTTACGCTGTGGCATATTAAGAGGGTTGAAATGCCAGTTAAGTGGAATACAAGACTTGTGGCATGTACAAGAAGGTGGTGTGATGGACTGAACGTGTCAGACGTGGTTTGTGAAGTTTCCCATCGGAGATTTGTCGTGAGAGTGTTCCCCACCCATCAGATGGATCACAGTCGCAGTTGATAGCCACCCAGTCCGACGTTAACCGAGGACAGACCACATTCTACCACACTGGAGGAGGTGACATACTAAAAACCCCAAATCAAACGTAGAAAATCTTTTCCGCCGGTATGGTTACATTAATTGCTTTGATGTTTGGGTTCCACAGAAGTGAAGGGGGGAGGAGGGAGGAACCCTTCCTGACCACATTTCCACATGAGATTCTCTACTGAAACGCAAGGAAAATGTTTCGTATCCAAGACAAATTGTGGAGAGCGGGACGAATCGTTGATATTTGACACTAATGGGGATCGGGAGAGATCGTGGGCACACAAAGGGAACCACCAGCAGCCACTCCAAAGTGTGGTCTGCTTCCGAAGAAGGCGATGCTGTGTCCCTGGTGGGGTCATTAGGGAGTCCTGTACCAGGAGCTCTTTGCTGAACACCGGGGGGTTACTGCTGACAAGCACTGCTCCCCATTGGACCATGGAACTCACTGCCCAGGGAACGAGTCCCGGATTTGTCAGCAGAAGACATGTGATCTTCCATCAAGAGAGGGCGAGGGAGCACGTTTCTCTTCGGTGACCAGGGGAGAGCGGTTTCAGCCTGGCTGGGCAGTCTCAGTTCACCCACTACTCATAAGACGGTGCATCCTCGGGCTGCCAGTTATTTCAGCAGCCTTTCCAAAATTCTCTTAGTGGAGAAAAATTTCCTGCAACAGGCACCTGGAAGAGTTCTGTGCTCCAAAAGATAACAATGTGGTGGGCAGATGGAATAGCGAAGCTGACGGAACGATAGCAGAGGGCCGTGGAATTAAACGGTGACACCGTTGTCCAGTCACATTGTTGGAGAAAAGGAAAAAATGTGCCTGTCATTGCATCTTACTGGACAAACTGAAGGAACCTGGTTGCCAGGTGATAGTTCAGTACCTGTTCCAAGTATGCACCTCTGCTGCCATCTCGTGGCCGTTTTGGGGAATGACACCTCAGTGCAGGTCAGCGGGAAAAGTGGTTGATTCCAGTGGAATGTCAATGACTTTCACGAGTGTATTTGAAAATGTCTAAATGTCAGCACTGTCCAGTTACCTTATGATTGGTTTGTAGGTTAAGGGCCAAGGGAGCTATGAATGTGTTTTATGTGATGTTTCTTGGAACTGGGCTTTGTATCGTAATAGTCAGGTTGTGACAAGTTTCAGGCATGCTTGGAAATTGTTTGTCATTGCTTCGTCTGTTGCAGCTTCCTTAAACGTTGCGGAGGTAAAATTTATAAACAATTCTGCCCCAAGGACCACAAAAGAAAGCAAAGAAAAATAGCAGCACCATCAGGGTCTGTACGGTTGCTTCCTCCACTTCGCCTGGGCTTTGTTTACCATTTTCCGTTCTTTGCAGCATCTGCTTCTAACCTGTGCATTCCGGGATGGAGATTTCTTTCTCAAGAGCTGGTAACTGGCATCTGTAGCATCGTTCAGGTCGAGTCATTGTGTAATTCAAAGGGTGGTTCATTTCGCAGGTTCTGTAGGAGTCTGTTTCAGAAGTTTCTCCTCGTCCGTTCTCTGTGAATGCTAGCTCAAGCGCTGTGAGTGCTCAAAACATACTGTACAGAATCTCGAAGCTGCGCTACTGGTTGAACCTTGCCTTAAATGGGGTTGGCCCAAAAGTCCGTTTGGCCAAAAAGTCCATTTGGCCCCCAACCCCATGTCCACTGACACCCCCACCACACCATCACCTGGCTCCAGTTACTCAAACTTGCCTGTATCATCATTTGAAACTGTTTTGTTAGACTGTGTCGTACAGCTGTCTTAACAGTGTGTGATTTAAAAATGTCATCACAACTGGTGAATGTGTGTGCGGCCCTTTTCACAACGAAGATGCATGAACGTAAGCAACATTTTGGGCCCCGGAGGCTTGTCATTTAAAGAAAGGTACTCGCGCAAGTGTAAGGCAAGAAGAGGTTTGTGGTGTGTGTGGAGAAGTTGCTGTGAGTGACGGATCGTGTCTGAAGTGGACTGTGAAATTTCATGCCAGAGATTTCTCCTGTGCAGTTGCCCCGCAGACCAGGTGCAGTGGAGAGCCATCCAGGGCAGACGTTCACTGAGGAGCGACCACGTTGTGGCATGTGGGAGACAAGTGACATACTCAAAGCATCCTGATCAGGCTTCGAAAATCACTTGCACCAGCCTGGCTGTGTCAATCACTTTGACACTTGGGCTGCACAGAAGTCAGGCGGGGTGGTGAGGGACGCTTCCTGGTCGCATTTCTACCTGCAGTTCTGCCTGGAAATGTAAGGAAATGTTCCGTTTCCATGAAGACTGTGTGTCAGGAGGAGGATGAAGCTTTGCTATTTGAGAGTCATGTGGAACGGGAGAGATGGTGGGCAAACAAAGGGACCACCACCAGCCCCTCCAAAGGGCGGTCTTCATCCAAAGGCCGTGATGATGCCCTTGTGGTGGATTCAGGAGGGAGTCCTGTAGTGGGAGCTCCTCATGGAAAGCCAGCGGGTTACTCGCAACAACAACTGCTCCCTGTCAGACCAACTGAAAGCTCTGCCAAAGGGAAAGAGGGTGGAATTTGTCAGCAGAAGACACAGAAGCTTCAGGATAAGGTGAGAGCGTACGTTTCTCTTTTGTGACCAGGGGAAACGGATCCAGCCTGGCTGCGCAGTCCTGATTCATCTGCAGTGCTCACCAGACTTTGCACCTTTGCATGGCCATTTAGTTTGTTTCCCTGAATTTTTCTTTATGGAGAGAAATTTCCATTCCCTGGAAGACTGCAGAAGGCACCTGGAAGAGTTCTCTCCTCCAAAAGAGAACAATGTTTTGGGAAGATGGAATAGTGAAGTTGCCTGCAATGTGGCAGAGGGCAGTGGAACAGAACGGTGATGACGCTGTGTGGTCACGTTGTTGGGGGAAAATGAAAAGCGTGCCTGTCATTGCATCTCAGGATAAAAAGCCAAAGAACCTTTCAGCCCAGCCATTAGTGGGCTATGTGTTCCATCTGTCGGTCTCTGCTGCTATCTCGTGGCCATTTTGGGGCATGACACCTTAGTGCAGGAAAGTAGGAAAAGTGGTTGATTCCAGTGGAGTATCAATGACTTTCGATGTCAATGATATTTACATGTACATTTGAAAACAACCAAATGTCAGCACTGTCCAATTACCTTGTGACCGGTCTCCAGATTTACATCCAGGGACCAATAAGCGGGTTTTATGAGACATTTCTCGGATCTCGCTGTGTAGCGTAATAGATTCAGGTTTCTACAAGTGCAAGTAAGTGTTCCTGAAATTCATCTGTCATTTGCTTTGTCTGTTGCAGCTTCCTTCAACGTGTAAGTAAAATTTACTTAAAATTCTCCACCAACATGTAAAAATAAAGTAAGATACCAGTGCTTGTATTTTATGTCTACGCCCTTCCGGACGTGTCTACAGGCTCATTTCCTCCACTTTGCCTGGACTCTGTTTAGTACTTCAGGTCCCTCGTAAGGGTGCACAATGTGTACATTCCAGCTTCTGTTTCTAACCGGAGCATAGAAGGGTGAAGACTTCTTTCTCAAGTTTTGGTACAGAGCATGTTCACTACGATTCAGGTCAATTTATTTTGCAATTCCAATGGTGGTTCACTTCAGAGGTTCTGTAGGAGTCCATTTCATAAGTTCTGAAGGACAGAACTTTCTAGTCATCCATTCTCAGTGAATGCCAGTTTAAGTGCTATGAGTTCAAAAAACATGTTATATAGGATTTCGATGCTGCAATGCTGGTTGAATATTGCTTTAAATTGGCTTGGCCACTGCCACGTCCAGTTCCAGTACAGTCAACCATGTTGTTTGACAAAGTCCAGACATGGGGAATATGTCTTCAAAGAAGCGTATCCTGGCCCGGAGGACATGGCATTACTTGGGATTTGCGTGTGATCTTGTTCTTTCTCTTTAATGGAATCTGCATTTTTACTGCTTTAATCATCTGGAACCTCCTGGAAATGATCACCATTCTTAGAACTGACCAGCAGCTGACACAAGCAGGATATAATCAGACCAATACGTCTCTAGTCAACAAGTCCCTGAATGTCTAAAAGCCGTTAGAGTAACAGCCCCTCCTTTACCTTGAATAAGAATATATATCAATTAGACAGCCATAGAAATAAGAAGAGCTGGTTAGCTATTGAGCATATAGAAACAGTTACTATGAAGTTAAATTAGACAGCCATAGAAATAAGAAAAGCTGGTTAGCTACTAAGCATATAGAAACAGTTACTATGAAGTTAAAGTTTATAGTACACAGAGAAACATTTTAGACAGAAAAGATAGATAGCTAAGTTAGATACCACAAAGGCCTTATTGCCTCTGCTCAATCTACTGTATACTTTTGCCCTATGAACAATTTCTGAAAATGTGTAATCATCTGATTTATAACTCTCCTGGTTAAAATAATCTTTGTTCACTATAACTGAATCTATACAAACTTTGGTCGAAACAGTCCTTGTTTAATATATTTAAATCCATAGAAACTTTTGTACTTTTCCTGGTTACCTTTGTATTGATGTTTCTGCTTAACTGATCATGCTATACACTTGCAAATGTTAATCTATGCCAAAAAAGAAAATATAAACATCCATTTGTGCTTGCAATAAACGGAACAGAGCTTCACTGTCCTCTGAGGCGTGATGTCGTCTGTCTCCCATCGCCGACGCCTCATAGCACCTTCGGGACCCCCTGGACTCTGCTGCGGCTGGACCGAGGCAACTGGCGCCTGAAACAGGGACCTGAAGGTAAGCCCCCCCAAAGTTCAGTGAGGCTAGGATCTCGCCGTACGGGTGCTGCAGACCCCCTAGTGGAATAGGCTAGGTAAGGAGGGCGAGTAATCATAGGACATAGAGTCCAGAGAAAAGGAGAGGCTCTGTACTGAAGTCATTTAGTAATTAAAAACCTTTTTCAGAAGTTTTGAGCCATACTGAGCCTAAAGAAAGAGGGCTCGGTATTGAAATTGAAAACTTTTTAAGAAGCTAGGTGCCATACAGAGTCCAGAGAAAGAAAGAGGGCTCTGTAATTGAATTCATTCAGCATTTAAGAGTTGAGGCTATGGGACACACTGAGTCAATAGAAAGAGGACTGTTCATAGATATCACTAAGCATATGTTAAGAAAAAGAGGAATTAATGTAGCAACTAAGCAATTTAGAGAATTTTTTCATTTTGTTCAGGAATGTGCGCCCTGGTTCCCGGAAGAGGGATCAGTGAATTTAGAAACATGGCAGAAGTTAGGGCGAGATATGAAAACTTATTATACTCTTCACGGGCCAGAAAAGGTCCCAATAGATGCATTCTCTCTATGGAATGTTTTAAAAGACAGCTTTGACCCCATCCATGAGGCTGTTTGTTTAGCAAAACAAGTTACAGAGGAATCTATGCCCCTGCTAGTATCACTGCCCCCGCTCCTCCACTGACAGCGGAGAACAAAGAGGATCCTGAGGAATCCGAGGAGGAGGAAGAGGAGGAAGAAAAGGATGATATTCTGCCTCCCGACTATCAGGCTGAACTAGATGAGGCAGCAGCACCATATCATAATGATGATCTTAGTCCTTTTAACTTTGCTGTAAGAGCTTCCGCCCCACCAAGGAAAGATAATAGAAGAAAGATTAGACAAGTACCAACTAAAGTAGGTTTTCTAGGAGCCATAAAGCAGGCTAGAGAACAGGGAAAAAATTTAGGATGCTTCCCAGTGATTTGGGGATCCTCTTCTGAGGAAGCTCCTGTATGAGAACCACTGCCATTCAAGTTAGTAAAAGAATTGAAATTGGCTGTCAAAGAATTTGGCCGTACCTCTCCTTACACCATGCAATTAGTAGATTCTATTGCTAGTGAGTGGATGACACCCTTTGATTGGCAACAGACAGCAAAACCATGTCTATCTGCTGGACAATATTTACTATGGAAGGCTGATTATGAAGATAGAGCTAAACAGGTCGCACAAAGAGGTTTATTTAAGAAGTCACAAGACAAAATAACACTTTCTATGCCGACAGGCTCTGATGAATTTTACTCACCGCAGGCTCAGCTACACCTGCCAAAGGCGGCCTTAAAAGAGTTTTTGAAATTAGCAGTCACAGCTTGGCGGCAGCTTCCGGCTTCAGATATCAAAACAACTTTCTTAGGCAACATAAAGCAGGGCCCAGAAGAGTCTTATGAGGAATTTTTAGCTAAATTGGAGGACAATGTATCTAAAGCCATTACTAACCCTGAGGCTGCTGCATTAATTTTAAAACAATTAGCCTTTAAAAATGCTAACCCTACGTGCCAAGACTTATTAAGGCCTGTTAGAAGAACTGGTACTATTAGAGATTTTATAAAAACTTGCCTAGAGGCCTCGCCAGCCTACATACAGGTAATGGTTAAATAGAAAGATTTACTAACAGGACAGTGGAAAGGTCCTGATGTGTTATTAACATCGGGGCGAGGGTATGCTTGTGTCTTCCCTCAGGATGCAGATGCCCCCATTTGAATCCCGGTTCGGCTCATCCCACCTACACCAGAAGCAAAGGATGCCTCCACTCCTGTACCCAGTTCCTGATCGACACCTAGAAAAGGATGGGCCAGATTCGCTGATTCTGGAAGTTGCGAAGCTTCATCTCTCATCTTCTACTCAGCAGCTCATTACACCCCAGGCAAAAACCACCCAGAGGGCTGAGCTTCCTACGTGAGGACAAATCAAGAAGCTGACATCTAAAGCCACTAAAGTTGTTACTTTAGGTGGCCATCACCCGACCCCTGAAGCTATTTTTCTTGCTATGGTCGCTCTACTATCTGCTAAGATAGTTACTATTGAGGCTAATCAATCTTATTGGGCATATATGCCTAATCCTCCCCTTTTTCATCCCACACCCTGGGGAGAACAACACCTCAAGGTTTATACTAATAATTCTGATCTCCTTGGAGGTGTTCTGGACTCCTTCATTCAACATAGACAGATCCAGAATTTTACTTTTGAGGGCTATAGTGATGATGCTCCTTTGTGTTTCGTCACCCAAGGAGTTCCCCCTCCAGGGTGCTTACCTATTAATTATAGGACTTATATTACTGATTCTCCAATGAAAAACAACAAGAGATCTATTTGGGCTCTTAATATAGTCTCTCTAGGATATCATTCCTATAATGATACTATTAAAAATTTGACAAATTTTTCTCTCCTTTTAGAGTCATGTCAGCAAAAGTATTCAGAAAAAGATATATATTGGAAAAGTATTAATAAGCTTTCTGGATTTCCGAAATGGTTAGATTGCGGGTTTCCCCATGCAGTGATTACCCACTCACCTCGAGATACTGACTTGACCATATATGATTTCTCAGTATCCTCTCCTAATCATAATTATACTGGATATTTGCTCAAAAATACGGGGAGATTTTTCATTAATGGAACTAATATTTTTACTCCCCAGGAAACTCTCAGCCGATAGTTTTCTACTGGCTGGGTTTCTCCTATTTTCCAGAGCATCTCTTCTAATCATAATAGAACAATCTTGTACCCAGATTTATATAGACTTGTTGCAGCAACTGATATGATTCTTTTTAATAGGCCTTCTAAGAATACCACAGAAATCTATGCGGTACGAGCCTGTGTGAATACTCCCCATGCAATTTTAGTAGGGAAACCTAATATTACTAAGCATAATACTTCTTTCCATATTCGCTGTGAGCATTGTATTTTAACTAATTGCATTGATGCAGGACTGCCTAAGAATCAGACAACTTTTCTTATTGTCCACCAACCACCACATGTGTTATTGCCTGTTACCTTGAAAGGGGATTGGTACGAGGACACAGGATTGTATATTCTGCAAAAGTTAGATGCTTTGATTAGGCCTAAGAGGTTTATTGCAGCTTTAATTTTAGGAATTACTGCTTTAATTAGTATAATAAGTTCACTAACTCTCTCAACAACAGCTTTAGTTCAGGAAATTCATACTGCTAGTCATGTTAACCAACTATCTCATAATATTTCCTTAGCACTAATTTTGCAAGAAAAAATAGATAAGAAGTTAGAAACTAGAGTTAATGCTTTAGAAGACACAGTCATTTATTTAGGTAATCAGATTCAAAGTATTAAGACCCAGATGACCACTAAGTGTCATGCAGGTTTCAAGTGGATTTGTGTAACTCCTTACCCTTATAATAATAGTTCTGATCCCTAGGACAAGGTCAAAGCCCACTTACAAGGAATATGGCATGATACTTCCCTAGCTCCTGATCTTTCCCAACTTCAGCAGAATATTAGAGATATTAGTCATGCCCATCTAACCACCCCAGGGTCTGAGATAGCAGAAAGAATTTGGAAATCTATCCAGGATTCTGTTAATCCCACTATGTGGTGGTCCAATTTAATTCATATTGCAGTGACCGGACTCATTATTCTAATTCTCATTTTTATCTTTCCAGTCATCTTCCGAATAATCCTCTCTACTGTCAGGAAGACGTCTCTTGATCTTCGCACCTTTATCCTGAAAAATAAAAAAGGGGGAGATGCCACGTCCAGTTCCAGTACGGTCAACCATGTTGTTTGACAAAGTCCAGACATGGGGGATATGTCTTCAAAGAAGCGTATCCTGGCCCGGAGGACGTGGCATTACTTGGGATTTGCGTGTGATCTTGTTCTTTCTCTTTAATGGAATCTGCATTTTTACTGCTTTAATCATCTGGAACCTCCTGGAAATGATCACCATTCTTAGAACTGACCAGCAGCTGACACAAGCAGGATATAATCAGACCAATACGTTTCTAGTCAACAAGCCCCTGAATGTCTAAAAGTCGTTAGAGTAACACCCCCTCCTTTATCTTGAATAGGAATATATATCAATTAGACAGGCATAGAAATAAGAAAAGCTGGTTAGCTATTAGGTATACAGAAATAGTTACTATGAAGCTAAAGTTTATAGTACACAGAGAAACATTTTAGACAGAAAAGATAGATAGCTAAGTTAGATATCATATAAGCCTTATTGCCTCTGCTCAATCTACCGTATACTTTTGCCCTATGAACAATTTCTGAAAATGTCTAATTGTCTGATTTATGACTCTCCTAGTTAAAATAATCTTTGTTCACTATAACTGAATCTATGGAAACTTTGGCCAAAACAATCCTTGTTTAATATATTTAAATCCATAGAAACTTTTGTACTTTTCCTGGTTACCTTTGTATTGATGTTTCTGCTTAACTGATCATGCTATACACTTGCAAATGTTAATCTATGCCAAAAAAGAAAATATAAACATCCATTTGTGCTTGCAATAAACGGAACAGAGCTTCACTGTCCTCTGAGGCGTGATGTCGTCTGTCTCCCATCGCCGACGCCTCATAGCACCTTCGGGACCCCCTGGACTCTGCTGCGGCTGGACCTCGGCAGGCCACAAAGTCATTTCATTCCGCTCCCACCCCCGCCTGTCATGTGACTCCGGTCCCGCATACTTGTCATTAAAGTCATTGGATACCATTTTTAAAGACTCTGTTGTGACACCTGTCATACCTGCTTGCATTAAAAAAACTCATCAAAACTGGTGAATATTTGTGTGGCCATTTTCACACTGAAGATGGATGAACATAACATTTTTGGTACATTAGAATTTGTCATTTCCAGAAAGGTGCAAACGAAACTGTATGGCAAAAAAAGGTTTGTGGTGTGTATGGAGAAGGTGATGTGACTGACGGAATGTGTCAGAAGTGGATTGCCAAGTGTCACGCGGGAGATTTCTCGCGTGCAGCTGCCCCGCGGGTAGGCAGACCAGGTGCAGTGGAGAGCCACGCAGGGCAGACTTTAACTGAGGACAGATCACATTACAGCACGGGGGAGACAGGGGGCATACTCAAAGTGTCTGAATCAGCTTTCAAAAATTATTTGCACCAGCTTGGTTACGTTAATTGCGTTGACGTTTGGGTTCTGCAGAAGTTAAGTGGGGTGGAAGGGGACTTCTCTTGATTGCATTTCCACAACCGATTCTCTACGGAAACATAAGGAAAATGTTCCACTTCCAAGACAAATTGTGAGGGGGGATGAACGGTTGATATGTTAGAATAATGTGGAACGGGAGTGACTGAGGGAAACAAAGGAACCACCCCTGGCAGCTCCTCCAAAGGGTTGTCTTCCTTCAAAAGAGAGGATGTGTATGTGGTGGATTCCTGAGGGAGTCCTGCAGCAGGAGCTCCTTGTGGAAACCCAGTGGGTTACTCCCAGCAAGTACTGCTCCCCATCAGAGCAACTGAAAGCCGCCTGTGGTAAGGTGTTCAGCATTTGTCAGCAGAAGATGCAGAAGCTTCAGGATAAGGCAGGAGCGCACATGTTTCTTTGGTGACCAGGGAAAAACGGTTCCAGTCTGGCTGGGCAGTCCCGATTCATCCGCAGTCCTCAGCAGAGCTTGCAACTGTGCATGGCTATTTCATTCGGTCCTTCCAAATTTTCTTATTGGAGAGAAATTTATATTCCCTGGAAGACTGCAGAAGGCACCTGGAAGAGTTCTCTGCTGCAAAAGATAACAATGTTGGGGGACCATGGAATGGTGAAATTACCTGAAAGGTGGCAGAGGGCAGTGGAACAAAACAGGGAGGATGTTGTCTGGTCACATTGTTGGGGGACAATGAAAAGTGTGCCTGGCATCACCTCTCAGGGTAAAAAGCTAAGAAATATTTCAGCCCAGCCATTAGTGACAGATGTGCTGCATCTGTCGGTCTCTGCTGCCATCACGTGGTCATTTTGGGGAATGACACCTTAGTGAGTTCAGCAGGAAAAGTGGTTGATTCCAGTGAAATATCAACGACTTTTGATGGCAGTGGTATTTACAAATGCACAAGCACTGTCCAGTTACCTTGTAACTGGTATCCAGAGTAACGGCCAAGGGAGCAACAAGCGTGTTTTATGTGATGTTTCTTGGAACTGGCTTTGTATTATAATAGAGGCAGGATTTTACAAGTGCCAAGTGGGCTTGAGAGTCATTTGTGATTTGCTTTGTCTGTTTCAGCTTCCTTAAACAACACAGAGGTAAAGCTCATATATAATGCTGCTCTAAGAGATACAAAACAAGCAGAGTACAATACAAGGGCCATCATTGTATGTACGTGCCCTTCAGGACATGTCTTCGGGCTCTTTTCTCCACCTTGGGTGGACTTTGTTTACTATTTTAGGTTCCTTGCATGGGTGCAAAACTTGTGCATTTCCAGCTTCTGTTTGTACCCTGTGCATTCTAGGGCGAAGATTTCTTTCTCAAATTTCGGTATAGAGCATCTTTACCATCATTTATGTCAAGTCATTTTGTAATTCCAATGGTGGTTCATTTTGGAGCTTCTGTAGGAGTCTCTTTGGGAAGTCCTGAACAACAGAACTTTCTAGTCATCCATTCCCTGTGAATGCTAGGTTAAGTGTATGAGAGCAAAAAATATATTCTATAGGATTTCGAGGCTGCGATGCTGGTTGAAACTTGCCTTAAATCAGCTTGGTGAAAATGTCAGTTTGGCCTCCCACCCCATCACCTCGCTCTGGTCACTCATACTTGCCTTTAATGTCATTTGAAACCGTCTTGTTAGACAGCATCGTGACAGCTGTCATACCTGTTTGCCATACCCGAACACGACTGGTGGATGTGTGGGGGCCATTTTCACACTGAAGATGCACCAACATGAGCAACATTTCTGGCCCCTTTGGCTTTGTCATTTCCAGAAAGGTACAAGTGCCGCTGTAAGGCAAGAAAAGGTGTGTGGTGTGTGTGGAGAAGATGCTGTGACTGACGGAACGTGTCCGAAGTGGATTGCCGGTTTCATGCCAGAGATGTCTTGTGCGCCGTTGCCCCACGGGTAGGCAGAGCGGTTGCAGTTGTGAGCCACTCAGGGCAGACGTGCGCTGAGGACAGTCCACGTTATGGCTCGCGGGAGACAGGTGACATACTCAGAGGAGTATCCTAATCAGGCTTTGAAAATCATCTGCACCAGCTTGGTTATGTTAATCACTTTGACGTTTGGGTTCCACAGAAGTTAAGGGGGTGGTGGGGACCCCTCTTGAATGCATTTCCACAAGGGGTTCTGTACCAAAATGTAAGGAAAACATTTCATTTCCAAAACCAGTAGTGAGGGGGGGTGAACCATTGACTTTTATAATAATGTGGAACGAGAGGGATTGTGGGCAAACAAGGAATCACCACCAGCGGCCCCTCCACAGGGCGGTCTTCATCCAAAGCAGGTGATGATGCCTTTGTGGTGGATTCGGGAGGGAGTCCCGCAGTAGGAGCTCCTTGGGAAAACCAGCAGGTTACTCACAGCGAGCACTGCTTCGGTTCAGATGAACTGGAAGCACTGCCAGAGGGAAAGAGTCCAGACTTTGTCCAAAGAAGCCACAAATCCTCAGGATGAGGTGAGAGCGCACGGTTCTCTTTGGTGACCAGGGGATAATGGTTGCAGGCTGGCTTGCAGACGTGATTCATCCACAGTACTCATGAGACCTTGCACCTACTTTCGGCCATTTAGTTGGGTCTTTCCGAATTTTTCATAGTGGAAAAAAATTTCCATTCCCTGCAAGACTGCAGAAAGCGCCTGTAAGAGCTCTCTGCTCCGAAAGATAACATTGGTTTGGGACGATGGAACGGTGAACCTGCCTGAAAGAGGGTAGAGGGCAGTGCAACAAAACGGTGAGGACGCGCAGTCACGTTGCTGGGGGAAAGGGAAGTGTGCCCATCATCGCAGCTCCTGGTGAAAAGTGAAGGAACCTTTCAGCCCAGCCATTAGTGCCATATGCGTTCCATTTGTTGGTCTCTTCTGCCATCTTGTGGCCGTTTTGGGGAATGATACCTTAAAGTGAGTCAGCAAGAAAAGCAGATGCCAGTGGAATACCAATGACTTTGGATGGCAGCAGTATTTACAAGTGCATTTGAAAACGTCTAAATGTCAGCAGTGTCCAGTTACCTTATGATTGGTTTGTAGGTTAAGGGCAAAGGGAGAGAGGGACATGTTTTCTGTGACGTTTCTTGGAACTGGCTTTGCAGAGTAACAAAGTCAAGTTTTTACAAGTTCTAAGTATGTATGAAAATTGTGAATTGCTTTGTCTGTTGTAGTTTCCTTAAACAAGCGTACAATAAAATTTATTAACCCTACCCCTACGCCTAACCCTAAACCCCCAACTCCCCCTTGGGCAGCGCCCTCCCCTCCCCATGCCCAGGGCGTGGCTGAATCCGTTTGGAACATATTCCCGTAAGACCCTCCCAACTCCGGTTTTCTCCCCAGTCGTCGTCTCTCTGCTTCGATGGCTCTAAGAACTTCTGTCTTTTAAACCCCAGGGGACCAGTCTCTGGGAGCAAGAAGGGTGAAAGACGATGAAATAGGCCTTTTGTGGTTGCGTTCGCCTGTAGGAGAAACGGTAGTGAACTTGAGCAGACAGCATTCTGCTTTGTACCAGTACAGCGTCTGTGAGGGACCTGCACCCATGCTCAGGGCCAGGCTGAACGTTCACCCCTCTGCCCCCAAAAAACATCCTGGATTGGGGATTTTTTTTTAAAGCAGTGAGTTGCCACCACATGGGGAGGGCGGGAGGATGGCATTGGAGAGAGCATGCTGAGACAGAGTCTGCTTGGGCCCATCCTGTCCAGGGTGCCTCCCCACACCCCCCTGCAGAATGGGGTGCACACACAGCAGGTCTCTCCCCGGGGCTGAAGGCCGGATCGCCCAAGCTTTGGGGCCCTGGGTATGTCCTATTGCAGTAATAGTAATAATAGTAGTAGTAATAAACAATAACTAACAATACCTGTCATTGTCATCCCCGGGGTTGGCTGGCCGTGCAACTGCTGAGGAGTGTTTGTTTTACAATTATTTTCCACTTGTGATGTTTTCTGGATGGAATCCCATGCAGATGTGACATTAAGGGGAAGCCACTGTCCTCGACTGGGTGACTGGGGCTCACTGAGGGTCAGGTCAGATCCGGCAGACTCCCACCTGGTCAGGACCTGCACCAGGTGTGAGTCCACGGAGGTGGCTCTGGGGAGACGGGGTTTCCTATGTGTGGCGGCCTGACCCGGGGCCACGGACTCCCATGGACCAGCCTGCAGCGAGCGGCCTTGGAGGCAGATAGAGGTGAGAGAATGCAGTTCACTCCTCCTGGTCAGCCTGGGGCCGAGTGTACCACGGGGTCAGTTGTGGGTCAAGCAGGACGGCCTTGGAGGCATGGGAGGCCATGTGAGCCTGGTCACTGACCCCCTTCCCCTGCAGGGAACACTGTTGGGGTGCACGTTCCCCTCGGGGAATCATCTGCATGTTGGCGACGTGCTGTTTTAATGAGGCCCTCTCTGGCCCTGCACACGGGCCCCTTGGAGGACGGGCAGCTGGTGTGGGGGCTCAGCCAGACCAGCAGATGCTTCCTGTGGGCACATCACAGCCCCCCAGAGCTCAAGAGTCTGGCACACAGTCCCTGCCGTGGGTCGCCCTGAGCTTTGTCCAACGGTGAAGGCAGCGTGGAGAACAGGGTGCTCCCAGTAAGGAACATCTGAACAAGAGCCGGGGGCGAGGGACAGGGGTGCTCAGAGACCTGGAGAGGGGTGTGTGTCAGAAGCGAGGTCAGGCTGGGTCCCCTCCCCGCACTGCGAAGTCCCCAGTGAGGAGTGGGTGGTGCCCTGGGGTGCAGGGATGGCCAGAGGCTGAGGGGCATCCACAGGCATTGGGGGCACCTTGACTTGGTGGAGTGAATGAATCGAAACACTCAGACGTGGGCATTAAATACACTCGTGAAATCCCCAAACCAGAGCTGAGCTGAGCTTCCAAAGTGACTAAGATGAACAGCAAATAAAAGTCTGAAATTACAGAAAGCTTTTTACAGAGGTCGCTCTGCAGGGCCAGCTGGGGAGGGGCCCTTCTGCTCTCTGTCGAGTTATTACAGAATTCTATTTTGTTTTTAACATCATGGTTTTTAATAAGAAACCATACGGCAGTATCTCCCCCCACTGAGTGTATCGTTTTGTGGCCCTTTTGAGCTGGAAGGCTGATTTTGTAATAATTTACCAAACAGAGGTGTCCTTTTCCTGATGTGGAGACAGCGGCTCCTGCAGGGGACACCCCTCTGCGGAGCGCGCCCTGGGGTCGGTGACCTTTTTACCCCTTGGCAGGGGGGGATCCCACTCCCAAACACCTCCCAGTGTCTCAGCCCAGCACACGGGCCATTCCAGGAAGGGGCGCTGGGGCACCCGGAGCAGAGGTTGAGGGGCGAGGTGCACGGCTGCATGCTGACCTTGGGGAGCAGCCGTGCCCGGGCTGCGCGGGGTTCTGGACACAGGGCTCAGAGGAGACTGGGCTGAAGCGGCCCAGGGAGCCCCTGCTGGGCACCCTGCTGCCGGCCAGCTGGGCGGCACCTCAGGAGAAGCTGAAGGAAGTGAGACGCCCCATTAGAAAGGGAAAACGGTGCCGAGTACTCCAAAACATCTCCCGGTTTGGAGATGTACTCCAAAACATCTCCCGGTTTGGCCAGAGGTGCCGGGTGCCAGGTGGGCGGTGCCAGAGAGTGGACCCAGGGCGCTCACCTACACTGTGCCTCCCAGGGACACACAGGAGCAATCGGCCGGCAAGCAGCATGGGTGGAAACTTAAAGTGGGAGGGAGGGTTGGAGAGGGACAGATGACAGGGGCATCTGTAGGGAAGATCCAGAAACATCCACAAACTGCCCGACTAACGCGTGATTTTACCCAAGCCACTGGGTTCAAGGCCAATTTACAAAAATCAAGCAGATTTCTTTAGAAAAGCAGCAAACAGGAAAAATTTAAAATGCCCCGGCAATGGCATGTGGACATCTATACCTGGGAATAAATCCCTGTACGGACCTCCACATGGAACGAGAGAACCCCCCAGAGGAACGGTGAGAGGGGACGGAGCACCATGTTCACGCCACATTCACCTCCCCCTTCAAGCCACATTCACGCAGTGTTCACATTCTGTCCATGCATGGATCACGTGCCATTCACATGCTGAGCATGTGCCACCCATGCCCTGTTCACGTGCCATTCATGTGCTGATCATGTGCTGTCCATGTGCTGATTATGTGCCGTCCATGCCCTGTCCACGTGCCATTTACGTGCTGTTCACGTGCAGCCCATGCCCTGTTCACATGCGGATCATGTGCCATTCACACCCTGATCGCGTGCCATCCATGCATCATTCATGTGCCGATCAGGTGCTGTCCACACTTTGTTCACGTGTCATTGACACACAGTTCATGTGCTCTTTGATAGGGGACTTAAGAGTTGGAAAATTTCAGTTTAGGTAATAGCTAGTAAGCTTCGTAATCAATGCCTGTAAAAGCTTTGTTCCAGGAACTGAAGGTGGGACCCACCCTGACTCCAGGAGACCAGGAGCAGCTCCACCTGTGAGCCTCAGGAGGCCCACACCCAGTTCCAGGTGGTGTCTCAGCCATTGCGCTCCAGGTGAGATGCCCACTGCCCAGGGTGAGAATGCTGAACTTGTTTGTTTGTAATCCAATGAACTTTTCCCAGAATTCCAAACCCCTTACCACCACTTTGTTCTCCAGACAAAAAGGGCCATTTGAAAATGGAATTTAACATGGTCTGTTAGGGTGCAAACCCACCATGGTCTCAGATCCCCGGCCATCTGAATAAAGCGCCATAAAGATTCAGTCCCTGTCGCTGCTGATTGTGTTTGGCAGTGACGGGCAGCCCGAACACCAGTGTCTTTTCCGGTTTCACTATTGTTTTATGTATATACATTTGCAGAGATGTCGGTGTGCATGTTTTTGTCTACTTTCTCTGGATTTAATGTACTCTTTTAGGTTCCTAATATGGGTACAAAAATTGTAAATTTTCAGCTTTTATTTCTGATAATGTGAATTTAAAGGCGAACATGTTTTTCATAAGTTTTGGTACGTAGTATCTTTATCACCATTCATTTTCAATTATTTTGTAATTGAAATTGTGTTTTACTTTGAGGTTGTTTACGAGTATATTACATAACTACCAAATATAAGGACTTTCCAGAGTCCCATTTTTGGAAAGTGAATACTGGCTGAAGAGCAATGAGAGCACTTAAGAAACATTGTATATAATTTCAATGCTGCGATGCTTGTTGAAACTGGCTTTATATTGGCTTGGCCAAACGCTAAAACCTTTTGGGAAGATGGAATTATGAAGATGCCTGCAATATTGCAGAAAGCAGTGGAACAAAACGGTGAATACATTGTTCAATACAGTTATTGGTGAAAACGAAAAACGTCTGTTCCTTTGCGTCTTTACATAAAAACTGGATGAACCTTTTGGCCAAGCAAATAATACAGGGTTCCAAGAGTGCGTCTCTGCTGCCATCTCGTGGGAATTCTGGGGAATGACATCTTAGTTGAGTCAGGAAAAGTGGTTGATTCCAGTGGAATATCAATGAGTGTTGACGGCAGTGGTATTTAGAAGTGCACTTCAAAACATCTAAGTGTAACGACTTTCCAGTTACCTCGAGACTAGTTTCCAGAATAATGGCCAAGGAACAATAAACGTGATTTATGTGACATAGTTGGAACTGGCTTTATAGTGTAATCAAGTTGTTAAAAGTTACAGGTGTGCTTCAAAATCACTTGTCATCGGCTTTGTCTGTTGCAGCTTCCTTAAACAACGTGGAGGTGAAAATTATTCATAATTTTGCACTAAGAGGTACAAGAAAAAAAGAGTAAAATATAAGTGCCATCGTTGTATGTCTGTGCCCTTCTGGACATGTCTACAGGCTCGTTTCCTCCACTCTGCCTGGACTTTGTTTACCATTTCAGATTCCTTGTATGGGCGCAAAGCTTGTGCATTTTAAGCCTCTGTTTCTAATGTGTGCATTCAAGGGTGAGAATTTCTTTCTCGGGTTTTGGTCCATAGCATCTTTAGCATCATTCAGGTCAAGTTACTTAGTAATTTAAATAGTGGTTCATTTTGGAGGTTCTGTAGGAGTCTATTTGAGAAGGTCTGTACAGCAGAACTTTCTCTTCATCCATTCCCTGTGAGTGCCAGCTCAAGTGCCATTAGAGCAGAAAACATATTGTATAGACTAAGAGGCTGTGATGGTGGTTGAAACTTGCTTTAAATGGGGTTGTCCAAAAAGTCAGTTCGGTCCCCCACTGCACCACCCCTGCATCACCCCCAGCATGTCACCTGGCACCGTTCCCACATACTTGCCTTTAATGTCATTTGAAACTTTTTAAGACAGTATCATGACTACTGTCATATCCCTGTGGGATGACAAACCTCACGACAACTGTTGAATGTGTGTGCAGCCCTCTTCCCACTGAAGATGCATGAACATAAGGAACATTTTTGGCCCCTCAGTCTGTGTCATTTCCAGAAAGGTACAAGCGCAAGTGTAAGGCAAGAAAACATGCTTGGTGTATGGAGAAGACGCTGAGTCTGATGGAACGTGTGAGAAGTGGGTTGCAAAGATTCATGTGGGAGATTTCTCATGCGCAGTTGCCCCATGGGTAGGCAGACCAGGTGCAGTGGAGAGCCATCCATGGCAAACGTTAACAGAGGACGGACCATGTTATGGCACGCGGGAGACAGGCAATATACTCAAAGTATCCCAATCAAATGTCAAAAAGCATTTGCAGCAGCTTGATTACGTTAATCTCTTTGACATTTGGGTTCCACAGAAGTCAAGCTGGGTGGTGGGGGTCCCATCTTGACTGAATTTCCACATGCAGTTCTCTACTGAAATGGAAGGGAAACATTCCATTTCCAAGACAAAGTGTGAGGGGATGAACCGTTGATATTTGAGAATAATGTGGAACAGGAGATATTGAGGGAAGCCCAGGAACCACCAGCAGCCCCTCCAAAGGGCAGTCTTCACCCGAAGGAGGTGATGTCCTGCAGTGGGAGCTCCTTGCGGAACCCCAGCGGACTTCTCCCAACAAGTACTGATCTCTGTTAGACCAAGTGAAAGCCACCCGAGGGAAAATGTCCAGAATTTGTCAGGAAAGACAGGGAAGCTTCAGGATAAGGCAGGAGCGCACCCGCTTCTCTTTGGTGACCAGGGGAAGACTGTTCCAGCCTGGCTGGGCAGTCATGATTCATCCACAGTCCTCACCAGAGCTTGCGCCTTTGCATGACCCTTTAGTTTGCTCTTTGTGAATTTCTCTTATTGGAAAGAAATTTTCCTTCCCTGGAAGACTGCAGAAGACACCTGGAAGAGTTCCCTGGTCTGAAAGAGGACAATGTTGTGGGACGATGGAACAGTGAAGTGGCTTCAAAGGTGGCAGAGGGCAGTGGAACACACAGTGACAACTTTGTCCAGTAGTTGTTCAGTCCCGTTGTTTGGGGGAAAATGAAAAATGTCTCTGTCATGGCATCCAATGGTAAAAAACAAAATTTTTGGCCAAGGCATTAGTACGCTATGTGTTCCAAATGCTGGTCTTTGCTGCCATCTTGTGGCCACTGTGAGGAATGACACCTCAGTACAATTCAGCAGCATAAGTGGTTGATTCCAGGGGAATATGAATGACTTTGGATAGCAGGGGTATTCGGAAGTGCATTTGAAAATGTCTGAATGTCAGGGCTGGCCAGTTACCTTGTCACTGGTTTCCAGATTAACGGCCAAGAGCTCAATAAGCATATTCTATGTGACATTTCTTGGATCCGGCTGTGTAGCGTGATAGAGTTGGGTTTCTACAAGTTCCAGGTATGCTTGAAAATCACTTGTAATTTGGTTTGTCTGATGCAGAATCCGTAAACAACGAGGAGGAAAATGTATTTAAAGTTCTCTACGAAGAGGTAAGAAAAAGTGAAGAAAAATACAAGCACTTTCACTTTATGTATATCCCCCTGTGGACAAGTTTACGGGCTCGTTTACTCAACTTTGCCTAGAGTGCGTTTACTATTTTAGGTTCCTCGTTCGGGTAAAAAGCGAAGGAACCTTTGTGGGAAGCCAATAGTAGAGCGTGTTTTACAATTGTCGGTCTCTGCTGCCACCTCGTGGTCATTTTGGGGAATGACACCTCAGTGCAGTTCAGCAGGAAAAGTGGTTGATTCCAGTGGAATGTCAATGACTTTGGGTGGCAGTGGTATTTACAAGTACATTCGAAAACATCTAAATTTCAGGGGTGTCCAGTTACCTTGTGACTGGTATTCAGGTTAAGGGCAAAGGAGCCATTGATACGTTTTACGTGACGTTTCTCAGAAATGGCTCTGTAGTGTAGTAGCGTCAGTCTTTGACAAGTTGAAGGTGTGCTTGAAATTCGTTTGTCTTTGCTTTGTTGCAGCTACCTTAAACAACGTGGAGGTAAAATTTGTACAGAATTCTGCACCAAGAGGTGCAGGAAAAAAAGCAAAGTAAAATATTGGCACTATTGTTGTATGTACTCTTGTTTCCTCAACTTTGCCTGGACTTCCTTTTCCATTTTCGGTTCCTCCTACATGTGCAAACCTTGTACATTTCCAGTTTCTGCTTCTGACCTCTGCATTGAGGGGTGAAGAATTGTTTATCAAATAAATAAATAAATACAATCTTAAAAAAATAAAAAGAGGATATTTCAAAGAAGAAAAGGAGCATCTTCGTGCAAAGAATGTGGTAGTGTGTACGTGGTGGGTTCGGGAGAGGGTACTTTAGTAGAATATGCTTGCTGAAAACCAGTGGGGTTACTTGCCACAGGTATGGCTCCCGAGTAAACCAACTGAAAGCACCACTCCAGGGAGAGTCCACAGTTTGTCATCAGAAGACAGGGAAGCTTCTGGATGAGGTGAGAGTGTGGTTTCCCTTTGGTGACCAGGCCAACGTGTTCCCAGCCTGGCTGCCAGTCGTGATTTGTCCACAGTACTCAGCAGACATCACAACTGTGCATGGCTGTTTAGTTCGGGCTTTCTGAATTTCTCTTAATGGAGAAAGGTTTCCATTCCCTGGAAGACCGCTGAAGGCACCTGGAAGAGTTCCCTGTTTCAACAGATAACAATATTTTGGGAAGACGGAATGGTGAGGTTGCCTGAAAGATGACAGAGGGCGGTTGAACAAAACGGTGAAACAGTTGTTCAGTCACGTTGTTGGGGGAAAATGAAGAATGTGCCTGTCATTGCAACTCCTGGTAAAAACCAAAGGAACCCTTCGGCAAAGATCAAAGTACTCGTGGTCCAAACGTGCGTCTCTGCTGCCATCTCGTGGCCATTTGGGGAATGACACCTTAGTGCGGGTCCCCAGGAGAATTGGTTGATTCCAGTGGAACATCAATGACTTTTGACAGCAATGTTAATTACAAGTGCATTTCAAGACATGTAAATGTAAGGATTGTCAGGTTACTTTCTGACTGGTTTCTAGATTAGGGGCAAAGTTAGCACTAAACGTGTGTTATATGACATTTGTTGGAACTGGCTTTTAGCATGATAGAGTCAGGTTTTTACAAGATCTAAGTATGTTTGAAAATTTTTTGTAATTTGTCTCGTGTGTTGCAGCTTGTTTAAACAAGGGGAAAATAAAATGTATTCAAAATTCTCCACTCGGAGGTAAAATCCAATCAAATCGCTATCATGTTATGTACGTGTCCTTCCAGACACGTCTAGAGGCCTGTTTCCTAGAGTGTGTCTTGGCTTCATTTACTCTTTTCAGTTCCTCAGATGAGTGCACTCTTGTACAATTTGAGGTCTTGTGCCTAACACGTGTGTTGAAGGGTGCAGATTTTGTTCTCAAGTTTAAGTATGTAGTATGTTTAGCATCATTCAGTTCAAACCATTTTGTAACTCACATGGTGGTTCATTTTGGAAGTTCTGTAGGAGTCTATTTCAGAAGTACCAAGCAGGAGAACATTCCAGTCACCCATTTTCAGTGAACTCTAGCTTTAGTGCTGTGAGAGCAAAACACATACTGTAATTGATTTCAATGGTGTAATTCTGCTTGAAGCTGTCTTTATACCGGGTTGGCCCAAAAGTAAGTACAGCCCCCCACCACCCTTCTGCCATCCTGCCCCTTCATGTGACTCTGGATTGCATACTTGTCTTTAACTTCACGGGAAACTGTTTTGTTGGAGTGTATCATGACAGGTGTCATACCAGCATGCGTTTCAAGAAAAAACTCATCAAAACTGTTGATTGATGTTGTGGCCATTTTCATCCTGAAGATGGGTGAACATAAGGAACAGTTTTGGCACATTAGACTTTGTCATTTCAAGAAAGGTGAAAGCACATCTGGAATGCCAAAATAAAGATTTGTAGTGTGCATGGAGAAGGCACCCTTAGGTGATGAAATGTGTCAGAAGTGGTTTGCGAAGTTTCATGCCTAAGATGTCTCGCACAGAGGTGCCCCACGGACATGGCAGACCAGTAGCAGTTCACGGCCATCGAGTCCAGACCTTAACTGAGGACAGACCAGCTTATGCCATGTGGGAGACAGGTGACATACTCAAAGTATCCAAATGGAGTGTTGAAAATCATTTGCACCTGATGATTACATAATCCCTTTGATGTTTGGGTTCCACAGAAATTGAAGGGATGGCAGGGGGGTACTTTCTTGACCTCATTCCCATTTGCGGTTCTCTACTGAAACCTAAGGAAACCGTTCTGCTTGCAAGCAAATTGCTAAGGGGGGGATATGAACAGTTAAACTTTGAGAATAATGTGGAACAGGAGAGACTGTGGGCAAATGAAGGAACCACCACCAGCAGCCCCTCCACAGGGCTGTCTTCATCCAGAGGAGGTGAGGTTGCCTATGTGGTGATATGGGAGGGAGTCCTGTAGGAGGTGCTCCTTGTGGAAAACCAGTGGGATATTCGCAACACATGCTGCCGCATCAGACCAACTGCAAGCATCGTCTGAGGGAAAGAGTCCAAGAAGAGGATGCGAAAGCTTCACGATGAGGCGGGAGCGCACGTTTCTCTTTGGCGACCCGGGAAATATCGTTCCAGCCAGGCTGCGCAGTCGTGATTCATCAGCAGTGCTCACCAGAAATTGCACCTTTGCATGGCCGGTTAGTTCAGTATCCCAAGTTTCTCAGTGGAGAGAAATTTCCGTTCCCTGGAAGACTGCAGAAGGCACCTGGAAGAGCTCTCTGCTGCTAAAGGTAACAGTGCTGTGGGACGATGGAATGGAAAGTTGTCTGAAAGATAGCAGGGGGCAGTGGAACTGAATGGCAATGATGTTGTGCAGTTGAAATTTTGGGGGAAAATGAAAAGTGTGCCGTTCATTGCATTTTACAGTAAAAAGCGAAGGAACCTTTCAGCCAAGGCATTAGTGGGATATGCGTTGCCTGTGTCCGTCTCTGCTGCCATCACGTGGCCATTTTGGGGAATGACACCTAGAGCAGGTCAGCAGGAAAAGTGGTTGATTATAGTGGAGTATCAGTGACTGTTGATTTTTTTTTTAAAGACTGTTTTGAGGTACAAGTCTCAGGTCCCAATGTTCCTGACCAGTTCCTTGGGACCACTCTGTACGAGCACATCATCCGGACCAGACACCGGATTTGGGGCTGTCCCATGGGTTCTTTTCTTTGATTATATCTTTAAATTATTCTTTGTATGTATAGAAGTTATTTATTTCTGGATGTTATTTATCACATAATTTACTAAGTTGTATTATTTATAGTAACTGTAAGTTGATCTTCATGAGTTGTCAAGGTAAATAAGACAGCATGCAAAAGTAAAATTACGTTAGTTTAGCTGAAAAAAACCTGAAAAAATAGTTAAAGCTTGAGTAAAACATGAAGACATGAAGAATTTAAAATGTGTTAGTTATAAGTTCATTAGTAATTAAATAAAATAGTAACATGAATCTTAGCATTATAAATGAGTTCAGGGCCTGGAGCCAATGGTGTTCTAGAAATCAGAAGTACTTTGTAAGTAAAATTGTGCCCCCTGTAGGTTATCTGAGGAAGTGGCAATATGGCAAATGTCCACATTTTCCAAGAGGAGAACGTTTGATGGTGAATTCTGGAAAATAAAAGAGTGAGATTATAGATTATAAGTTATTTTAAGATACAGTTATTGAAGAGTGATTTATGGGCAATGAAAACAGACAGTAACCCTCAGTGCTGTGGTTTATCACAGTGTGGTGCAGTCTCTTAAGGTGCCATATCTTCCTTGGCTTGTGAGTTTTCCCAGGTGTCTTCTTAGCGGAGGACATTTGTCCCCAGTCTTTGCAAGACGGCTGGCACTGTTATTTTTGTTGTTGTTCTTTAGCTCTCAGCCTCCAGGCTGCCTGTCCAGAGAGAGGTGTGATTTCAGATCCAGGGTGCAAAGTCACATGCTGTTTGTATTCTAATGGACTCTTCATCCTGCTCCATACAGAGGAGGGTTTCTCATGGCTACGGATAATTCTTTCTCCTGGGAGATTTTTCTCTGCATTGTAGGTGCTTATTTGCAGTCCTTACCTCTGTTCAGTGCGTGCCAGTAACTCCCACCTTAACCCCACCCTAAGGACAGTCTGAAAGGTGTCCACACCATGTGCCAAATGTCCCCTTGGGGGGAAAGTCAACCTCAGGTGAAAACCACTGATCTTAAAGATGGATCGTCTTTGGAACCTGAGTGATCTGGCCTTGGTAAGAAGTGTTTTCACTATCAACCATGCAAATTATTTTCTATCCAATTGTGATTTATTTTGGCGTGGTTATTTAGAAGTGTATTTCATGATTTGTAAATATAAATACTTTCTAGCTATCTGTGTTACTGATTTCTTGATTAATGGCAGTGATAGGAAGAAATAGATATAATTCTAAATAAATGTCAGTCCTTTGAAGTTCGTTGGAACTTGCTTTATATCACTCTATGGTCAGTTTTAAAAAAAGTTCCCAGGGTGCTTGGAAAGCATCTGTGGCATATTTTCATTTTTGGGGTGTAGTGAAGTACTTATGCTCGTTGAATGCAATTTGCTTCTCATGTTATTTTTTAAATATTTTTACCAATTTTTGTGGGCAGTGTTGGTTCTGAAACAGAACCGGAATGATAGAGATTTGTTATGTCTCCTATTGTTATTATTATTTTGTGTATTTTTCCACATAGCTCTGTTCTATATAATTTTGAGTTTATATTATTAAGTGAATAAAAATTTGGAACTATCTGGTAAATTGAACTTACTGATATGAAGTACTCCTCTTTATTTGTAGTAGTGTTTTTTTCTTTTTTTTTTTTTGCTTTCTGGTCTATTATAGGCTATATAATTTTCATTTGGTTAATGTTCGTGTAGTATATTTTTCCCATTCTTTCACATTAGATCTCTTGGTATGTTTTAGATAGCTCTCATTGTTTTATATTAGTTGTGAGTGGCTATCAAAATCAATTAAAGCATTGATCTTGGTGGAGGATGTCATGTAGGGGGCCCAATATTTTTCCCCTTCAGTTGTTCCAACACCTTGTATTATCACAAATATTTTCCCACATATGTAAGGAGATATTTTTATCATAGAAAATAACCACAGCACCTCACATCATTGCTGCCTCATTTATGCTCTTCTGCGTGTGGGGTTTCTGACTCTCTCCTGTGAGTGAGGTTCTCCTGCCTATGCATGTCTTACATTTGGCCATTTTCATTTGCTAACCTGTGTCCTACCTGTTGGATTATTAGACCAGCCCAAAGATTCCTGAGGTCACAGGAAAGGTTGTTTCCCCACCATGTAAGCAAGCACTCAGGTGTTTAATATGAGATGAATTTGGGGAGTACATGTATGTCACCATTTACTTAAGGAAGATTTAAGAATTTAAGTAAAGTAACTTATTCTCAAAACTGAATGATTATGTCAGTGAAATGTGGAACAATGTACAAATGTAGCTTGTGGATATACAACTTCTATTTGAAGTTTCAAAGGTGGCAATGAAGAGGGCTAACATTTTGCACTTGGCATGTTGATTTTAAACTGGCTGTTAAGAAAGGGAAGACTGAGAAATTACGTAGGATTGTCATCTCATTTCTTCCTAAGAGGTTGAGTTGCCACAGTTTGGTTTAGGAAGAGAGCTTCAGCACCATCACCTCAGCTTCAGACAGTGACACTCCTAGTGAGAGCTTGTTGACCCTCTTACTATCTCTTTGTGTCTTAAAGTTTTGGGAGTTGCCTGACAGAAATTAACCTGCCAGGTATGCTGGCTTTTTTTCTAGATTACCTGTGTAATTTTACCTTTTTACCTTTGAAATCTAAGACTCTGTTCTTCCATTTTCCAAAATACCCTATATACCCAATATCACCTCACTGTGTTTGGTATTCATTTGAATATGAATTCCCCTTGCCCATGTGTTTGACATTGAATACCTCCCCTTACTCAGATTATGTTATTTTGATTGTTATCCCAGCTCTTAGAATTTAGAAGATATGATAAAAATAAGTTTTTAATTCCCCACAAGTTTTGTGAGCCGGCCGTGTGACATGAATGGCCGGGATACTAACTTCTGGAAAGTGCAGCCTCTGAGAGATTGTGGACACCTCTTGGCAAAAGTAAGCATTAATATTATTTTTTGCTCTGTCAGCCTTTATGGTCTATTTCTGCAGGGTTTGGAATAATTAGTATTGCTGAGACTTATTTTCCTCTCTTGTACACTTACATTGGCATGAAAAAGTGTTTCTGAGGCCAGCTGCTCAGACTTAAAGAGTCAGGAATGTTCTTTATGGGCTCCTGGCTCTGTTTACATTGTGAGGACTCGGTTCTGCTCCTGCACCTGGCAGCTGGGCTCCATTGTCCAGCTCCAGCTCTGGAGTGTGGCTGTAGGGTCCTGGTTACACATCTGGGTTCCCTCTCCTGGGTCTGTGGCCTGGGGTTGGATCTGTGTCTGTGTGGTGTGTCTGGGATCTGGAGGCTCTGTGGGTGTGGCTTCGTGTCCTGGGTTTGTGTATGGGGTCCGTGTGCAGCTCTGGCTCTCAGGTCTGATGTATGGAACCTGGTGTCCAGGGTTCTCTGTCAGTCTCTGGTGTCAACTGTCTGGTATTCAGGGTCCATGGTTTGACCTAGGTTGTGGGGACAGTTTTGGGATTGCGGCCAGAGTCTGGGGTTCAGCTTTTGGTTCTGGGTCTGCTCCGGGGTCCAGGTTCTGGACTCCAGGGCCTGTGTCCTGTCCTGAGTCTGTCTGTGGCATCTGGCATCTGTGCAGTGGTGGTCATTGGCTCCAATTCAATGGCAGCAGGAGTTCCAGAGTTGGGGTGTGGGGAAGAAGGGGACTGTAAGTAGTGCAAATAGCTCCGTTTTGATGCTAATGGCTGTGAGTGCAGCAAGGCTGTTAGGAAGCTCAGTATTGTTCCAGGTGAATCATGAAGCAGCACCTCTGTGGGTCAGCCCAATGGTGCTGATGCTTAGTTGTGAAAGCATCATGGTTGTGACGGGGCCCTGAAGTGAGGCAGCCCCGGGGCAAGTTCCCCCTCACCCTGTGCTGCTCAGCGTTTCTGTGCTCTTTCTGGTCTGGTCCTGACATTTCCTCTCTGCTGGGCTGCATTTGCACACAAAGAAAGGCACTTTGGAAAAGGGGTCCCTCCTAGTGAGGAGATTGGGCTGGGTGAGCAGAGAAAAGGCCTCTGGTGTTGTCACCAGAGCAGTCTAGGTTATTTTTATTCTTAAATTTTGCCAAGTTCTCCTCTCATACTTTTTTTTTTTTTACTGAAACTGAGACTGCCTCTTTTGTGGCAGCTTACTTAAAGTATACAGAAAAATAAAAATCAATTCAAAATCCTACCCAAACAGGTAACAACTGCTATTGTTTTAACTATATACCCTTCCAGACATCTCTCCTTGTCTATTTCCATTCTTCTACTTTCCTGGAGTTAATTTATTATCCTGCATTTCTAGTATGGACGCAAACCTTGTGAATTTTCAGCTGTATGTCTGTAATGTGCAGAGTTATCACTGCAATTTCCAGTGGTTTTTAATGTATGATTTTTATTATTATTCAGTTCCAATTATTTTAAACTCCTATTGTGATTCATTACGAGGGTTATTTAGAAGTGTATTTCATAACTTTTAAATGTAAGAACTTTGTAGTTACTTTTTACAACTGATTTCTAGATCAGCTACAATGAGAGCAAGAAACATACTTCATGTAATTTCAATCCTTTGAATTTTTTTGGAATCTTCATTACAATCTTGTCAATGTAAAAAACGTTGTAAGCATGCATCTCTGCTGCCATCTCGTGGTCATTTTGGGAATTACACCTCAGGGCCGGTCAGCAGGAGAAGCTGTGTATAGTCGGTTATCTGTGAATGTTGAATCCAATTTGCTGCTCATGGTGTTTCTCATACTCTTACTGAATTTTTTGAGGTGGTCTCTTGTTTCTGAAAGAGGAATTCACTATTCCTGATGAGAGAGGTTTATTAAATCTATTACGATTTAACCATATAAATCTTTGTTTGTGTCTCTGTTCTATATAATTTAAGTTTATGACATTAAGTACATGGCAAATTTGGATCTTCCGGTTCAATGAAACTTTTTGATAGGAAGTACTCATCATCTCTAGTCCTGCTTTGTACATTGAAGTCTACTGCATGTTATTATGTAAGTTTTATGCGGTTTATGTTTGTATAATACAGGGTGGGGCAAAAGTAGGTTTAGAGTTGTGAGTACGAGAAACAAAGTTTATTGTTGTCTTATTTAATAATTATGATATTATTTTCCATGTGAACAAGTGTAAAGCTGCTTTTGCAGCATCCTGTGTATCTTTTCCCATTCTTTCACTTTTGATCTTACTTCACCCTGTTTTAGGTAATTGACATTTTCTCCCAGTTTGTGTCTTTTCTTTTTATTGTCTGAACAAGTTCTTTTTCAGAGTGGTCCTTAATTTTACAAGATATATACTATTAATGTATTTCTTCATTAAACTGCATGTTCACAGGTAGACTTGATTCCTGGCTATTTTGGTTGAAATGGACCACTAAAAATGAAACCTACAGATGAGGGGCAGGGCCTGTCTGAGGTCAGAGGCAGGACTGGGCTGCAGGTGAGAGGGCTGGTCAGGCCAGAGATGTGGGTGGGGTGGGTGGGAGGCCAATTTAGGCTGGCAGGCCTGAGGGGCTGGCAGTTCTGGACCAGAGATGAGCATCCACATGGACCCGAGTTTAGGCGCTGCTGCTGGCCGCAGGTCTCTGCTGTCATGAGGTGATGCTCCTGGCCAAACGTGATGCAAGCAATGCAATCCAGGTACAGGAGGTGAGCTGCGGGGGGTGGGTATGAGGTGAGGGGACTGGGGCCAGATATAGCCACCCTGTAGGCAGCAGAAAAGGGGGGCCAGACTATTCCTGGGTACACATCTTGGGTTCGGATTTAAGTGACCACTTCCTGTAGGACCACTTTCCTATATTAATCTAGATTATATGATGTTCATAGACAACTTTGGCAAGTGGGTATACAATGATACTCAATTGTTAATCCAAGAACAAGATAGCTTTCCTTTGTTACAGTTTCTGTTATTGGGGAGCAGTTTCCAATTTCGCTCATACAGATCCTGTACATCATTGTTAAGTGTATTCTGAGGGGTTTTTTTGAAACCTGTTTTGTTGCTATTGAGTCCTTAAAATATTGTATCTTTAATTTACCGTTTCTACATGTTTATTTCTGCATGTTATTTCCCCATCACTGCACTAAATTCCATTTGTGATACTTTTCTGTTGATTCTCATGAGTTATGAAGGTAAACTCGCTCTCCCACAGTAATGATTATTCCATTTTGGTAGCTGTATATGACATAGAAATAGTTAAAGCTTGAAAGGAAGTAGAAAGATGTGAGGTAATGTGAGAAGAAAAATTCTTTTTGTTAGTCCTAGATATATTAATGACTAAATAAAAGAGCAGCATCATTCTTAGCGTTTTAAGGGACTTTATAGCCTGGAAGCAAGCATGGTGTTCTAGAAATCTCAAGTGGTTTGTTAGCTGAGATGTGCCCCCAACTTGGTAATCTGAGGAACACACAAGGTAGCAAATGTCCACGTTTTCAAAGAGGAAAACTTTAGATGGTGAATTCTGGCATCTAACAGAGTAAGATCCTTTGTTCTAAGTGACATTGTGAAACAGTTATTAAAGTGACTTATGAGGAATGGAAAGAAGCAGGGATCCTCAGATGCTGACTCAGTTTTATCACAGTGCGTCTCAGTCTCCTAAGTTGTCAGATCTTCCTTTGTCTCCTGAACTTTTCCAGATGTCTTCTCAACTTCAGACACTTCTCCCCAATATTTGCAAGATGGCCGGCATTTTTTGTTCTCTGACTTTCAGCTTCCATGCTGCCTGTTCCAAGAAAGGCAGCATTTCCCATGTAGGATGCAGAGGGACATGCTGTTTGTATTCTAAGGGACTCTTCAGGATACAGAGCAGGGTTTGTCACTCTCAGCACTGTGGACCTTTTTGGCTACATAATTCATTCTCCTGGGACATGGTCCTCTGTATAGTAGGTGCTTATCAGCATCCTGTACCTCTATTCACTGCCCACACCCTGGCTTCCCTTCCCCTCAGGACAGTCTAAAATGGCTCAGCACATTGCCTCAAGCCCCCTTGGGGGCAGAAATCACCTTTGGTTGAGAACCACTGAGTTTGAAGCCATTATCATTTTGGAAAACAGAAATTGCTCTGGTATACAGTGGTTTTATTATTTTTGTATGGTAATTATTTTCCAACTATGACTGTGATTTATTTTGAACAGTTATTTAAAAGTATATTTTAAAATATCTAAATGTAAGGACTTTCTAGTTACCCTGTGACTGGTTTCCAGATGAATGGCAAAGAGAGCAATAAACATACTTTATGAGACATTTGTTGGAACCTGCTTTCTAGCTTAATATAGTTAGTTGTAAAAATGTTCCAAGTGTGCTTGAAAAGCATTTGTAATTTATTTTTTTGTTGCCGCTTACTTAAACAGTGAGAAAAAAATTTATTCAAAATTGTACACCAAGAGTTAAAAAGAAACTGCTAATGACAGGGGACTCAAGAGTTGCAAAATTTTAGTTTAAGGTTAAAAGTTATAAGCCTAGCAAGTAATGTATATGTTAAAGGTTTTGTTTCAGAAACTACAGATAAGGCCCTCCTGGCTCCTGGAAAACAGCTGACCTCCTGGGGCACTGGTAAAGATTACCCCCTGGGGACAAGTTGGAGGCATCCAGACCTTTGTGTTCCAGGGAGAGACCCAAGGGACACAGTCAAGAGGAAAGGTGCCCTGGGATGGGGGGAGATGGAGACCCTCTTGGGCTAGAATCCAGCTGCTGAGTGGGCCTGGTGGCTGAGCCTCATGGGGCCGGGCTGCCAGCAGGCCTGAGGGCCAGGGAGGGGACAGTGCCAGCTGGGGTGGCCCCTGCTGTGGCTTTGCTCTTGCGGGAGCCGGGCTGTCTGTTTAGCTCCTTCTGTTCTCTGGCTTCCTGGAGAAGAAGAACCTATCCCCTGGCTGCTGGGTCCTGCAGCAGCCCCCGGACCTGGCAGGAGCAGCCTGCTCACATGGACTTGGCTGCGATGATTTGGGGGAGGAGTGAATTTTCTGGACCCCCAGCAGCTGCATGAGCAGCTCCTCCGTGTGAGGCTGGGGACGGTGGGCAGTTGTGCCTCCAACCAGATTGGCTCATCAGAACCAAAGACCCCAGGGGAGCAGACGAGGGCCATGGGGTCAGGTTGGCAAATGCGGCAGTCACACCATGGCCAGCCCTCAGCTCCGCAGCCCCCTCCTCACTGGCCCTCGAGCTTGGGGTCCCCGGGGCCTGAGGCGGGGGAGGCATGGGCATGGGCACCACACACTTGTGAGGAGCAGGGCAGAGCCCCCACAGAATCGCTGCTGCCGCTGCCAGACCCTTGACTTCTCTCTGGGAAGGATGACGGTCCCCTGCTGTTCTGGCCCCTCTCACCTACTCAGGGAGCAGGCGGAGCTGTTTCCTTTTTTTTTTTCCCCTTTAATAAATTTTATTTTTTACTGAATTATAATAAGTAGAGAAAACGCACAGATCTTAAAAGTACAAGATGATATTTAAATACGTAAACCATCATGATAACCATCATTCAGATCAAGATGTAGAACATTTTGAACACCCCAGCAGATGTGTTGCATCCCAGATGATAACTCCCAAAGTTACCCATTACTCTGACTTATTTTCACCCTGAGTTAGTATTTTTTTCATGAATTCCTATTTCTTGACCTGATTGTTGGCTACATGAGTGCGGTCACTTTTTATGCATCCGTACACTTAGAACTTGTGTACTTTTCTGTATGTTATACTTCAATATTTTTTACAGCCCGCTTCACAGGCTCACACCCCTGTCCACCCCACCTCCTCACCAGGGGGCAGGGACCACAAAAAGCCTGGGTGTCCTGAAGGCGCTCCCATTTGGGCAGGGTTCCCGAAGTTGCAGGACCTGCCCCTTCGTTGAACAGAGGAGGAAACTGAGTCCCAACCAGGGCAGCCCCAGGCCCAGGTCGCCAACAGTGCAGCCCCCCACACCCTGCCAGGCAGTCTGCAAGGGGCAGTGCAATGGGAAAAGTCAGTCCCTGACTCGAGTGCACGACCCGTGTGGCCAGGGCTCTCAGACACACCAGTACGCACGTGGAGCCAGAGGAAGAAGGGGAGGTCAGCAATTAGTCCTTCTCAGAGGAAGGCTCCCGTGGGGGGCTTCCTGGACCAGTGATGCAGCTGGTTGTGGGGTCCCTGGTGGGGTTACAGCAAGGAGGGCTCCCCTTTCTCTGGACGATCAGAATTCACAAGGAGAATGGACACAGGTCATACTTCTGAGCTTTTAATCGGAAACGATGTGGAAACTCCCAGCCTGTGGGAGAAGGCGGGACAGGTCCCCTCCAGGCCCCTGTGAGTTCTCACTGTGCCCAGGCCTCTCCTGCCACAGCCTCACCTTCAGTGGACAGCCTGAAGTGGACCATGGGCCCTGGACACCGGGTCTGAGGTTCCGGTAGACTCATGGTGAGGGCTTATCACCTCAGGGGCCAGTCTTCAGGCTCAGGAACTGCAGCCCTGGCGTGCTAGCTCTTCCCCTTCTCGGGGACCCTGCTGCTCCCCAGGACGGGTATAAACACAGGGACGGGGGTGCTCCTTGTGGCTGGTCTGCCTCTTTCTCCTCACTGGGCAGTGCTGAGGATTTTTTAAAACACAAGCCCGTTTTATCTCCGACTTCAACCCACCCCCACAGCATTTTCCTTAAAGCCTTCCACTCCAGAGTGAAAAGCTCAGGGCATTCACTCCCTGGCTCCATGGTGCAGCTGCGCAAACTGTGGCAGAGCTGGGATGAAACGCCACTCCCACCTGGCCTGTGATCCCCTGGGAGGTCCGGCACCGAGGAGGCACACCAGGGCTCAGCTCCTTTTCTGTGGCCTGCGGGGAGGCCCCAGACTCCACATCTCTGTCCAGTTTCTGGCATCTGTACCACCCTGCTGAACCCAGGAAGCAGGTGGCGTTGATGGCTCACAGCCCTTTGGTGAACAATTTAATTGCTTTTGCGGGGGGCTGTGTGGACCGATGGTCTTTTATGTTTTAGTTCTCTGGCCGAAGCCCATTTAGATGGTGCAGAATCCTCGGTCTTTGATTTCGGATAAATGCTGATTTCCATGAAAAAACCCTAATTATCTCCGTCTCTTCCCTTCCTCCAGGCAGAGTCACCGGGGAAGGCAGTGCCTGCCCTTTGGCACCACGGAGGCCCTCTCCCACCTTGGTAACTTGTAGTGACACTGAAGTGCCCCCCATCCCCCGTCTGGGGCAGCGCCCTCCCCTCCCCATGCCCAGGGTGCAGCTAAGGCCCTGATGCAGACCCAGCGTCTGGACGCCAAGGAGACCTGCATCCATTTGGAACATATTCCCGCAGAACTCCCCCCACCCTGGTTTTGTCCCCAGTGGTTGTCTTTCTGCTTGGATGGCTCCAAGAACTTCTGTCTGTTAAAGCCCAGGGAACCAGTCTCTGGGAGCAAGAAGGGTGAAGATGATGAAATAGTCCTTTTGTGGTTGGGTTTGCGAGTAGGAGAAATGGTAGTGAACTTGAGCAGACAGCATTCTGGTTTGTACCAGTACAGCATCTGTGAGGGACCCACACCTGTGCTCAGGACTAGGCTCACCGTTCACCCCGCTGCCCCCCGCAAAACATCTGGGGTTGGGGATTTTCTTTTTTTTAAGCAGCGATTTGCCACCACGTGGGGAGGGCGGGAGTACGGCATTGGAGAGAGCATGCTGACACGGGGACTACTGGGGCCCATCCTGTCCAGGACACCTCCCCACACCCCCCTGCAGAACGGGGTGCACACACAGCAGGTCTCTCCCCCAGGCTGAAGGAGGCCAGGTCGCCTGAGCTTTGGGGCCCTGGGTTTGTCCTATTGCAGTAATAGTGATAATGGTAATAATAATAAACAATAACTAACAATACCCTTGTTGTCATCCCCAGGGTTGGCTGGCTGGCTGTGCAACTGCTGAGGAGCATTTGTTTTAGAATTATTTTCCACTTGTGATGTTTTCTGGATGGAATCCCATGCAGATGTGACATTAAGGGGGAGCCACTGTCCTTGGCTGGGTAACTGGGGCTCGCCAAGGGTCAGGTTAGATCCGGCAGACTCCCAGCTGGTCAGGACAGGCACCGGGTGTGCATCCATGGAGGTGGCTCTGGGGAGACAGTGTCTCCTGTGTGTGGCGGTCTGAGCTCAGGCTACGGACTCCCATGGACCAGCCTTCAGCAAGCGGCCTTGGAGGCACGGGAGGCCATGTGAGCTGGGTCACTGACCCCCTTTCCCTGCAGGGAACACTGTTGGGGTGCACGTTCCCCTCAGGGAATCATCCACATGTTGGCAATGTGCTGTTTGAATGAGGCCCCCTCTGGCCCTTCACATGGGCCCTTTGGAGGACGGACAGCTGGTGTGGGGGCTCGGCCAGACAAGCAGAGGCTTCCTGTGGGCACATCACAGCCCCCCAGAGCCCAAGAGTCTGGCACACAGTCCCCACCATGGGTCGTCCTGAGCTTGTCCAATGGCGAAGGCAGCGTGGAGAACAGGGTGCTCCCAGTCAGGAACCTGTGAACAGGAGCTGGGGGTGGGTGGGGCGGGGGGTGGTGCTCAGAGACCTGGAGAGGGCCATGTGTCAGAAGCGAGGTCAGGCTGGGTCCCTGTTGAGAGCTAGGAAAGAGGGCTAGACAATTATAAGCATTGCTAAGCAGAAAACCTCTTGAAGGTCACCAGAATAGATAGGGGAGAGAAACAACATTGTCGGCCAAAGTAAGGGTAAACAATACGTGATTTGCAGAGGGCTTATTCTGAGTTACAGCCAATTAGTTAGAGGGCCATAAAACTTTAGGCGCCAGACTCATCTCAGGTTTGGACCCTTTAAACTGAGGGTACAAATTAAGTGGGACAGGTGGTTCTTATCCACAGGACACAGGGTTTCAAATGAAAATTTTAACATCTGGTTAATGTTCCTCCAGAGCCAAGAGCTATGCAGAGATAACAGCAACTCCCGCTTTTGTAACTTGCTTGCTTGCTTCTCGCCGTATAAAATAGCTAGCCTGTGAGCTCCCCTTTGCAGCCTTAACAGGCACCCTGGGAGTTCGCCCCTGCGCAGGTAAAAATAAAGTACCATCTAAGTGCACTCCACACGTCTCCATTTGATTTTCTGCTCGCGTTCGGGATACAACAGTCCCCTCCCCGCACTTCGAGGTCCCCAGCGAGGAGTCGGTGGTGGCCTGGGGCGCAGGGATGACCAGGAGCTGAGGGGCATCCACAGGCATCGGGGGCACCTCGACTTGGTGCAGTTAATGGGTCGAAAAACTCAGGTGTGGGCATTAAACACACTGGTGAAATCCCCAAACAGAGCCGAGATGAGCTTCCAAAGTGACTGAGATGTAGAGCAAATAAAAGTCTGAAATTACAGAAAGCTTTTTACAGAGATCGCTCTGCAGGGCCAGCCGGGGAGAGGCCCTTCTGCTCTCTGTCGAGTTATTACAGAATTCTGTTTTGTTTTTAACATCATGGTTTTTAATAAGAAATCATCTGGCAGCACCTCCCCCCACTGAGGGTATCGTTTTGTGGCCCTTTTTAGCTGGAAGGCTGATTTTGTAATAATTTACCAAACAGAGGGTCCTTTTCCTAATGTGGAGACAGTGGCTCCTGCAGGGGACACCCCTCTGCGGAGCACACCGGGGGGGTCCGTGTCCTCGTTACCCCTTGGCAGGGGGGTCCCACTCCCAAACACCTCCCAGGGTCTCAGCCCAGCACCCGGGCCGTTCCAGGAAGGGGCGCCGGGGCACCCCGAGCAGAGGCTGAGGGGCGAGGTGCACGGCTGCATGCTGACCTTGGGGAGCAGCCGTGCCCGGGCTGCGTGGGGTTCCCGACACAGGGCTCGGAGGAGACTGGGCTGAAGCAGCCCAGGGAGCCCCTGCTGGGCACGCTGCTGCCGGGAAACTGGGCGGCACCTCGGGAGGTGCTGAAGGAAGTGAGATGCCCCATTAGAAAGGGAAAACAGTGCCGAATACACAGCTGCCTCCAAAACATCTCCCAGTTTGGCCAGAGGTGCTGGGTGCCAGGTGGGCGGTGCCAGAGAGTGGACCCAGGGCGCTCACCTACACTGTGCCTCCCAGGGACACACAGGAGTGATAGGCCGGCAAGCAGCATGGGTGGAAACTTAAAGTGGGAGGGAGGGTTGGAGAGGGACAGATGACAGGGGCATCTGTAGGGAAGATCCAGAAACATCCACAAACTGCCCGACTAACGTGTGATTTTACCCAAGCCACTGGGTTCAAGGCCAATTTACAAAAATCAAGCAGATTTCTTCAGAAAAGCAGCAAACAGGAAAAATTTAAAATGCCCCAGCAACGGCATGTGGACATCTATACCTGGGAATAAATCCCTGTACAGACCTCCACATGGAACGAGAGAAATCCCCCGGAGGAACGGTGAGGATCGCCAGTGAGAGGGGAGGGAGCACCGTTTCACGCCACATTCACCTCCCCCTTCAAGCCGCATTCACGCAGTGTTCACATTCTGTCCATGCATGGATCACGTGCCATTCACATGCTGAGCATGTGCCACCCATGCCCTGTTCACATGCCATTCATGTGCTGATCGCATGCAGTCCACGCCGTGTTCACATGCTGATCACGTGCCATTCACGTGCCACTCACACTTGGATCACATACCATTCACGTGGTGTTCACGTGCCATTTTCCTGCTGATCACGTGCCCTCCTTGCCTTGTTCACGTGCCATTCGGGCACTGATTACATGACGTTCATGTACTGATTACGTGCCGTCCATACTCTGTCCACGTGCCATTCACGTGCTGATCATGTGCCACCCATGCCCTGTTCACGTGCAGCCCATGCCCTGTTCACATGCGGATCATGTGCCATTCACACCCTGATTGCGTGCCATCCATGCATCATTCACGTGCCGATCAGGTGCCGTCCACACTTTGTTCACGTGTCATTGACACGCAGTTCATGTGCTCTTTGATAGGGGACTTAAGAGTTGGAAAATTTCAGTTTAGGTAATAGCTAGTAAGCTTCGTAATCAATGCTTAAATCAATTTGATTTACTTTGAAATCAATTGAAGTAATTGATTTACTTCGAAATCAATGTAAAAGCTTTGTTCCAGGAACTGAAGGTGGGACCCACCCTGACTCCAGGAGACCACAAGCAGCTCCACCTGTGAGCCTCAGGAGGCCCACACCCAGTTCCAGGTGGTGTCTGAGCCCCTTGCGCTCCAGGTGAGATGCCCACTGCCCAGGGTGAGAATGCTGAACTTGTTGGTTTGTAATCCAATGAACTTTTCCCAGAATTCCAAACCCCTTACCTACACTTTGTTCTCCAGATAAAAAGGGCCATTTGAAAATGGAATTTAACATGGTCTGTTAGGGTGCGAACCCGCCATGGTCTCAGATCCCCGGCCATCTGAACAAAGCGCCATAAAGATTCAGTCCCTGTCACTGCTGATTGTGTTTGGCAGTGACGGGCAGCCCGAACACCAGTGTCTTTTCCGGTTTCACTATTGTTTTATGTATATACGTTTGCAGAGATGTCGATGTGCACGTTTTTGTCTACTTTCTCTGGATTTAATGTACTCTTTTAGGTTCCTAATATGGGCACAAAACTTGTAAATTTTCAGCTTTTATTTCTGGTAATGTGAATTTAAAGGCGAACATGTTTTTCATAAGTTTTGGTACGTAGTATCTTTATCACCATTCATTTTCAATTATTTTGTAATTGAAATTGTGTTTTACTTTTGAGGTTGTTTACAAGTGTATTACATAACTAGCAAATATAAGGACTTTCCAGAGTCCCATTTCTGGAAACTGAATTCTGGCTGAAGTGCAATGAGAGCACTTCAGAAACATTGTATATAATTTCAATGCTGCGATGCTTGTTGAAACTGGCTTTATATTGGCTTGGCCAAATGCTAAAACCTTTTGGGAAGATGGAATTATGAAGATGCCTGCAATATTGCAGAAAGCAGTGGAACAAAACTGTGAATACATTGTTCAATACAGTTATTGGTGAAAACGAAAAACGTCTCTTCCTTTGCGTCTTTACATAAAAACTGGATGAACCTTTTGGCCAAGCAAATAATACAGGGTTCCAAGAGTGCGTCTCTGCTGCCATCTCGTGGGCATTCTGGGGAATGACATCTTAGTTGAGTCAGGAAAAGTGGTTGATTCCAGTGGAATATCAATGAGTGTTGATGGCAGTGGTATTTAGAAGTGCACTTCAAAACATCTAAGTGTAACGACTTTCCAGTTACCTCGAGACTGGTTTCCAGAGTAATGGCCAAGGAACAATAAACGTGATTTATGTGACATTGTTGGAACTGGCTTTATAGTGTAATCAAGTTGTTACAACTTGCAGGTGTGCTTCAAAATCATTTGTCATTGGCTTTGTGTGTTGCAGCTTCCTTAAACAACGTGGAGGTAAAATTTATTCATAATTTCGCACTAAGAGGTACAAGTAAAAAAGAGTAAAATATAAGTGCCATCGTTGTATGTCTGTGCCCTTCTGGACATGTCTACAGGCTCGTTTCCTCCACTCTGCCTGGACTTTGTTTACCATTTCAGATTCCTTGTATGGGTGCAAAACGTGTGCATTTTAAGCCTCTGTTTCTAATGTGTGCATTCAAGGGTGAGAATTTCGTTCTCGGGTTTGGGTCCGTAGCATCTTTAGCATCATTCAGGTCAACTTACCTTGTAATTCAAATAGTGGTTCATTTTGGAGGTTCTGCAGGAGTCTATTTGAGAAGGTCTGTGAAGCAGAACTTTGTCCTCATCCATTCCCTGTGAGTGCCAGCTCAAGTGCCATTAGAACAGAAAACATATTGTATAGGCTTTCGAGGCTGTGATGATGGTTGAAACTTGCTTTAAATGGGATTGTCCAAAAAGTCAGTTCGGTCCCCCAGACCTGTACCACCTCTGTGTTCCCCCCAGCACATCACCTGGCACCGGTCCCGCATACTTGCCTTTAATGTCATTTGAAACTGTTTTTTAGACAGTATCGTGACAGCTGTCATATTCCCCTGGGATGACAAACCTCATGACAACTGTTGAATGTGTGTGTGGCCCTCTTCTCACTGAAGACACCTGAACCTAACATTTTTGGCCCCTCAGTCTGTGTCATTTCCAGAAAGGTACAAGCACAAGTGTAAGGCAAGAAAACATGCTTGGTGTACAGAGAAGACGCTGAGACTGATGGAACGTGTGAGAAGTGGGTTGCAAAGATTCATGCGGGAGATTTCTCATGCGCAGTTGCCCCATGGGTAGGCAGACCAGGTGCAGGGAGAGCCATCCAGGGCAGACGTTAACAGAAGACAGACCACGTTGTGGCACACAGGAGACAGGCAATATACTCAAAGTATCCCAATCCAGTGTCGAAAAGCATTTGCAGCAGCTTCATTATGTTAATATCTTTGACGTTTGGGTTCCACAGAAGTCAAGTGTGGTGGTGGGGGTCCCATCTTGACTGAATTTCCACATGCAGTTCTCTACAGAAATGGAAGGGAAACATTCCATTTCCAAGACAAAGTGTGAGGGGATGAACCATTGATATTTGAGAATAATGTGGAACAGGAGATATTGAGGGAAGCCCAGGAACCACCAGCAGCCCCTCCAAAGGGCAGTCTTCACCCGAAGGAGGTGATGTCCTGCAGTGGGAGCTCCTTGCGGAAACCCAGAGGGCTTCTCCTGACAACGACTGATCTCCGTTAGACCAATGAAAGCCACCCGAGGGAAAATGTCCAGAATTTGTCAGGAAAGACAGGGAAGCTTCAGGATAAGGCAGGAGCGCACCCGCTTCTCTTTGGTGACCAGGGGAAAACTTCCAGCCTGGCTGGGCAGTCATGATTCATCCGCAGTCCTCACCAGAGCTTGTGCCTTTGTATGACCCTTTAGTTTGGTCTTTGTGAATTTCTCTTATTGGAGAGGAATTTTCCTTCCCTGGAAGAGTTCTCTGGTCTGAAAGAGAACAATGTTGTGGGATGATGGAACAGTGAAATTGCATGAAAGGTGGCAGAGGGCAGTGGAACAAAATGGTGACAATGTTGTCCAGTTGTTGGTCAGTCCCATTGTTTAAGGAAAAATGAAAATTGTCTCTGTCATGGCATCTGATGGTGAGAAGTGAACAAAATGTTTGGTGAAGCCAGTATAGTATGTGTTCCAAATGTTGGTCTTTTCTGCCATCTCGTGGCTTTTTTAAGGAATGACACCTCAGTACAGGTCAGCAGGAAAAGTGGTTGGAAGATCAATTAGTTTTGATGGCAGTGGTATTTAGAAGTGAATTTGAAAATGTCTAAATGTTCGGGCTGTCCATTTACCTTGTCACTGGTTGCAGGTTAATGGCCAAGAGAGCAATAAGCATATTTTATGTGACATTTCTTGGATCTGGCTGTGTAGCATGATACAGTCGGGTTTCCACAAGTTCCAGGTATGCTTGAAAATCACTTGTAATCTGCATTGTGTTATGCAGAATCCTTAAACAACGAGTAGGTAAAACTTAGTAAAAGTTCTCTACCAATATGTAAAAAAAAAAAAAAAAAGTAAATTACAAGAACTTTCATTTTATGTATATGACCCTCTAGACATGTTTACGGGTTTGTTTAAACTCAACTTTGCCTAGAGTGCGTTTACTATTTTAGGTTCATCCTTGGGGTAAAAAGGGAAGGAACCTTTGTGAGAAGCCAATAGTAGAGTGTTTGTTCCAACTGTCGGTCTCTGCTGCCACCTTGTGGTCATTTTGTGCAATGACACTCCAATGCAGGTCAGCAGGAAAAGTGGTTGATTCCAGTGAAATTCAATGACTTTGGGTGGCAGTGGTATTTACAAGTGTATTCTAAAACATCTAAATTCCATGTATGTCCAGTTACCTTGTGACTGGATTTCAGGTTAAGGGCAAAGGGAGCGATTGATACGTTTTATGTGACATTTCTCAGAACTGGCTCGGTAGCGTAGCAGCGTCAGTCTTTGACAAGTTGAAGGCATGCTCGAAATTTGTTTGTGTTTGCTTTGTTGCAGCTTCCTTAAACAACGTGGAGTAAAATTTATACATAATATTGCACCAAGAGGTGCAGAAAAAAAAGCAAAGTAAAATATCAGCGCTATCAGTGTATGTACTCTTGTTTTCTCAACTTTGCCTGGACTTCCTTTTCCATTTTCGTTCTTCCTACATGTGCAAACCTTGTACATTTCCAGTTTCTTTCTTTTTTTAAAAAAGATTTTATTTATTTTTAGAGAGAGGGCAAGGGAGGGAGAGAAACCCTCAATGTGTGGTTGCCTCTCTCAGCTCCCAGCTGGAGACCTGGCCCTCAACCCAGGCATGTGTCCTAACATGGAATTGATCCAATGACCCTTTGGTTTGCAGGCTGGCGCTCAATCCACAGAGCCACACCAGCCAGGGCTCCAGTTTCTGCTTCTAACCTGTGCGTTGAAGGGTGAAGATTTTTTTCTCAAGAATTGGTAACTAGCATCTTTAGCATCATTTGGGTCAGGTTATCATGTCATTCAAATGGTGGCTCATTTTGGAGCTACTGTAGGAGTCTATTTTGGAAGTCCTGAACAACAAAACTGTCTATTCACCTATTCTCTCTGTATACTAGGACAAATGCTATGGGAGTAAAAAATGTACTGTATATGATTTTGAGGGTGCGATGTTGGTCGAACCTTGCCTTAAATCGGGTCCGCCAAAAGGTCTCTTCAGCCAAAAAGTCTGCTCAGTGAAAAAGTCCATTTGGCCAAAAGTCTGTTTGGCTAAAAAGTCAGTTCAGCCACAAGTCAGTTCAGCCTGCAACCCCACTCCCCCAACCCCATCGTATCACCTGTCTCTGGTCGCCCATACTTGCTCTTAACATTATTCAAAACTGTTTTATTAGACTATATTGTGACAGCTATTATATCAGTGTGTGATGAAACTCATCACAAGTGGTGATTGTGTGTGTGTCCCTTTTCACAGTGAACACGGGTGAACAGAAGCACCATTTTTGGCCACTTAGTCTGGTCATGTCAAGAAAGGTACATGCACGAGTGTAAGGCAAGAAAAGATTTATGGAGAAGATGCTGTGACTGATGGGACATGTCTGAAGTGGATTGGGAAGTTTGATGTGGGAGGTTTCTTGGGTGCAGTGGCTGCATGGGCAGGTGGACTACTTGCAGTGGAGAGTCATCCAGCGCATATGTGAACTGAGGACAGACCACGTTATGGCACATGGAATTCAGGTGACATACTCAAAGTTTACGAATCATGTGTGGAAAATCACTTGTATCAGCACAGTTACATTAGTCTGTTTTAAGTCTGGGTTTCACAGAAGTTAAGTAGGGTGGGTGGAGGTGGGATTAAATCCTTCTTGACCACATTACCACATGAGATTCTCTAATCAAACACAAGGAAAATGTTTCATTTCCAAGACAAATTGTGAGGAGGAGGAAGAACTGTTGATATTTTACAATAGTGTGGAATGGGAGAGATCATGGGCATATGAAGGGAACCACCACCAGACCCTCCAAAGGTGGATCTTCAGCCTTGGCTGGTGTGGCTCAGTGGATTGAGTGCCTGTGTGCAAACCAAAGGGTTAGAGTTCGATTACCAGTCAGGACACATCCCAGTCAGGTTCGATTCGGGCCAGGACCTCAGTAGTGGATGTACAAGAGGCAATGACACACTGATGTTTCTCTCTCCCTCCCTACCCCTCCCTGTAAAAACAAATAAATACAATCTTAAAACAAAGAAAAAGGATATTAAAAAAAAGAAAAGGACCATATTCGTCCAAAGAATGTGGTAGTATGTATGTGGTTGGTTCGGGAGGGAGTACTTTATTAGAACATGCTTGCGGAAAACCAGTGGGTTATTTTCAACAGGTATGGCTCCCTATCAGACCAACTGAAAGCACCACTCCAGGGAGAGCCAGCAGTTTGTCAGCAGAAGACAGGGAAGCTTCTGGATGAGGTGAGAGTGTTGTTTCCCTTTGGTGACCAGGCCAACGTGTTCCCAGCCTGGCTGCCCAGTTGTGACTTGTCCTCAGTACTCAGCAGGCTTCGCAACTTTGCATGGCTGTTTAGTTCGGGCTTTCTGAATTGCTCTTAATGGAGAAAGGTTTCCATTCCCTGGAAGACTGCAGAAGGTACCTGGAAGAGTTCTCTGTTCCAACAGATAACAATATATTGGGAAGACGGAATGGTGAAGTTGCCTGAAAGATGGCAGAGGGAGGTTGAAGAAAACGGTGAAACCGTTGTTCAGTAATGTTGTTGGTAGAAAATGAAAAATGTGCCTGTCTTTGCAACTCCTGGTAAAAACCAAAGGAACCCTTCGGCAAAGAGCAAAGTACTAGTGGTCCAAATGTGCATCTCTGCTGCCATCTCGTGGCCGTTTGGGGGGAATGACACCTTAGTGCAGATCCCCAGGAGAATTGGTTGATTCCAGTGGAATATCAATGACTTTTGACAGCAATATTAATTACAAGAGCATTTCAAGACATGTAAATGTAAGGATTGTGAGGTTACTTTCTGATTGGATTCTAGATTAAGAGCATAGGGAGCACTAAACGTGTATCATGTGACAATTGTTGGAACTGGCTTTTAGCATGATGGAGTCCAGTTTTTACTAGGTCTAAGTTGTTTGAAATTTTTTGTAATTTGTCTTGTGTCTTGCAGCTTCTTTAAACAAGGGGAAAATAAAATGTATTCAAAAATCTCCAATCGGAGGTAAAATCCAATCAAATCGCTGTCATGTTATGTACGTGCCCTTCCAGACACGTCTAGAGGCCTGTTTCCTAGAGTGTGTCTTGGCTTCATTTACTCTTTTCAGTTCCTCAAATGAGTGCCACTCTTGTACAATTTGAGGTCTTGTGCCTAACACGTGTGTTTAAGGGTGCAGATTTTGTTCTCAAGTTTAAGTATGTAGTATGTTTAGCATCATTCAGTTCAAACCATTTTGTAACTCACAATGTGGTTCATTTTGGAGGTCCTGTAGGAGTCTATTTCAGAAGTGCCAAGCAGGAGAACTTTCCAGTCACCCGTTTTCAGCGAACTCTACCTTTGGCGCTGCGAGAGCAAAACACATACTGTAATTGATTTCAATGGTGCAATTCTGGTTCAAGCTTTCTTTATACCGGGTTGGCCCAAAAGTAAGTACGGCCCCCACCACCCTTTTGCCATCCTACCCCTTCATGTGACTCTGGATTGCGTTCTTGTCTTTAACTTCATGGGAAACTGTTTTGTTGGAGTGTATCACGACAGATGTCATACCAGCATGCGTTTCAATAAAAAACTCACCAAAACTGTTGAGTGATGTTGTGGCCATTTTCATCCTGAAGATGGCTGAACATAAGGAACAGTTTTGGCACATTAGGCTCTGTCATTTCAAGAAAGGTGAAAGCACATCTGGAATGCCCAAATAAAGATTTGTAGTGTGCATGGAGAAGGCACCCTTAGGTGATGAAATGTGTCAGAAGTGGTTTGCAAAGTTTCACGCCTAAGATGTCTCGCACAGAGGTGCCCCACGGACATGGCAGACCAGTAGCAGTTCACGGCCATCGAGTCCAGACCTTAACTGAGGACAGACCAGCTTATGCCATGTGGGAGACAGGTGACATACTCAAAGTATCCAAATTGAGCACTGAAAATCATTTGCACCTGCATGATTACGTGAATCGCATTGAAGTTTGGGTTCCACAGATATTGAAGGGATGGGGGGGACTTTCTTGACCTCATTCCCACATGTGGTTTTCTAGTGAAACCTAAGGAAACTGTTCTGCTTGCAAGCAAATTGCTAGGGGCGTATGAACTGTTAAACTTTGAGAATAATATGGAACAGGAGAGATAGTGTGTAAATGAAGGAACTACCACCAGCAGCTCCTCCACAGGGCGGTCTTCATCCAAAGCAGGTGATGTTACCTATGTGATGATAACAGAGGGAGTTCTGTAGGAGGTGCTTCTTGGGGTAATTTGCAAGAGGTGCTGCCCCATCACTGCAAGACCAACTGCAAGCACTTCCTGTTGACAGAGTCGAAGCAGAAGACGGGAAAGCTTCAGGATGAGGTGGGAGCGCACGTTTCTGTTTGGTGACCAGTGAGAAATGGTTCCAGCCTGGCTGCGCAGTGGTGATTCATCAGCGGTACTCACCAGAAATTGCACCTTTGCATAGCCGTTTAGTTCAGTATTCCGAATTTCTCAGTGGAGAGAAATTTCCGTTCTGTGGAAGACTGCAGAAGGCACCTGGAAGAGCTGTGCTGCTAAAGGTAACAGTGCTTTGGAACGATGGAATGGGAAGTTGTCTGAAAGATGGCAGAGGCCAGTGGAACGGAATGGCGATGACGTTGTGCAGTTATAATTTGGGGGGGAAAATGAAAAGTGTGCCCGTCATTGCATTTTACCGTAAACAGCTAAGGAACCTTTCAGCCAAGGCTTTGGTGCAATACGCATTGTATCTGTTGGTTTCTGCTGCCGTCTTGTGGCCGTTTTGGGGAATGACTCCTTAGTGCACGTCCGCAGGAAAATGGGTTGATTCCAGTGGAAATCCCTTTGACTTTTCATAGTAGTGTAATTTAGAAGCTCAGTTGAAGACGTCTAAATGTCAGGATTGTGTAGTTACTTTGCAACTGGTCTCCAGATATCGGCCGAGGGAGCAATAAATGTATTTTTTGTGACGTTTTTTGGAACTGGCTTTGTAGCGTATTGGAGGCAGGTTTTTACAAGTGCCAGGTGTACTTGAAAATCGTTTGTAATTTTCTTTTTCCATCGGAGGTTCTTTAAATAACATGGAGGTCAAATTTATTTGAAATTGTCCACCGAGAGGTAAAAAAAAGTAAAGTAAAATACAAGCGCTCTCATTTTATGTACGTGCCCGTGAGGACATATCTACGGGCTCGTTTCCTCCACTTTGCCTGGACTTGGTTTACTATTTTAGGTTCCTCGTACAGGTGCAAAACTTGTGCATTTCCAGATTCTGTGTCTGACCTGTGCATTCAAGGGTAAAGATTTCTTTCTCAAGTTTTCATACAGAGCATCTTTGCCATCCGTCTTGTCGAGTTATTTTGTTTCTTACATTTATGTATTTACTTACTTTGATTTTTTTAAAAGTTTTTATTGATTATGCTATTACAGTTTTCCCAATTTCCCCCCCTTTTCCCCCCTCCTCCCTGCCCCCCTTACCCTCCATTCCTCCCTCCCCTTAATTCATGTCCATGTGTTGTACATATAAGTTCTTTGAGTTCTCTGTTTCCTATACCATTTTTCATCTCTTGCCATCTATTTTGTGCCTACTAATTATGCTGATTCTTCTCTGTACCTTTATCCCCCTATTCCTCCCCTCCTCCTCCCCTCTGAAATCCCTCCATGTGAAGTCCATTTCTCTGATTCTGTTCCTGTTCTAGTTGTTTGCTTAGTTTTGGTTTTCTTTTCGGTTCAGTTGTTGATGTGAGTTTGTTGTCATTTCACTGTTCATAGTTTTGGATGTTCTTCAATTTCTTAGATAAGTCCTTTTAACATTTCATAGGATAAGGGCTTGGTGGTGATGAACTCCTTTAACTCGACCTTATCTGGGGAGCACTTTATCTGCCCTTCCATTCTAAATGATAGCTTTGCTGGATAGACTCATCTTGGATGGAGGTCCTTGCCTTTCATGACTTTGAATACTTCTTTCCAGCCCCTTTTTGCCTGTAAGGTTTCTTTTGAGAAATCAGCTGATAGCATTATGGGCACCCGTTTGTAGGTAAATCTCTCCTTTCAGTTGCTGGTTCTAAGATTATCTCTTTATCATTAATGTTGGGTAATTCAATGATGATGTACCCAGGTGTGTGGTTTTACTATCATTCCATGCAAATTATTTTCTAAATCCAATTGTGATTTATTTTGGGGTGGTCATTTAGAAGTGTATTTCGTAATTTGTAAATGTAAGTACTGTCTAGTTATCTCTTGTTACTGATTTCTTGATTAATGGCAGTGAGAGCAAGAAATATGTGTGTGTGTATATATATACACACACAAACACATTTCAGTCCTTTAAAATTTGTTGGAACTTGCTTTATATTACAATATGGTCAGTTTTTATAAACGTCTCCGTGGTCCTTGGAAAGCATCTGTAATTTGCAGTTTTGGGGTGTAGCGAAGTACTTGTGCACATTGAATGCAATTTGCTTCTCATGTTTTTTAAAAAATATTTTTTACTATTTTTTTGTGGGCTTCATTGGTTCTGAAACAGAGAGAGTTTTGGTAAATCTCCTATAATGATTATTAGTCTATTTTTCTTTGTAGCTCTGTTCTATATAATTTTGAATTTATGTTATTTAGTGAATAAAAATTTGAAAGTAACTGATAAATTGAACTTACTGATATGAAGTACTCCTTTTTATATGTAGTGGGGTTTTGGGGGTTTTTTTCGCCTCCAAGTCTACTATATGTGATATCATTTTGATTTGGGTAATGTTCGTGTACTATATTTTCCCCATTCTTTCACTTTAGATCTCTTGGTATGTTTCAGAGAGCTCTCACTGTTTTATGTTAGTTATGAGTGGATGGTAAAATCAATTAAAGAATTGATCTTGGTGGAGGATGTCATGTAGGGGGCCCAATAGTTTTCCCGTTCAGTGGTTCCAGCTCCTTGTATTATATCACGAATATTTTCCCACATATGTAAGGAGATATTTTTATCATAGAAAATAACCACAGCACCTCACATCATCGCTGTCTCATTTATGCTCTTCTGCGTGTGGGGTTTCTGACTCTCTCCTGTAAGTGAGGTTCTCCCTCCTATGCATATCTTATACTTGGCCATTTTCATTTGCTAAACTGTGTCATACCTGTTGGATTATTAGACCAGCCCAAAGATAGTTGAGGTCACAGGAAAGGTTGTTTCCCCACCAGGTAAGCAAGCACTCAGGTGTTTAATATGAGGTGAATTTGGGGAGTACATGTATGTCACCATTTACTTAAGGAAGATGTAACAATTTAAGTAAAGTAACTTATTCTCAGAACAGAATGGTTATATCAGTGAAATATGGAACAATGTTCTAATGTAGCTTGTGGATATACAACTTGTATTTGAAGTTTCAAAGGTGGCAATGAAGAGGGCTAACACTTTGCACTTGGCACGTTGATTTTAAACTGGCTGTTAAGGAAGGGAAGGCTGAGCTTTGCGCAGTGGCAGTATCGTAGCCAATGAGGTTTATCTGAGGCGCGATTATTGCTAAAAGAAAGGGAAGACTGAGAAATTACTTAGGATTGTCATCTCATTTCTTCCTAAGAGGTTTAGTTGCCACAGTTTGGTTTAGGAAGAGAGCTTCAGCACCATCACCTCAGCTTCAGACAGTGACACTCCTAGCAAGAGCCTGTTGACCCTCTTACCGTCTCCTCGTGTCTTAAAGTTTTGGGAGTTGCCCAACACTAATCAACCTGCCAGGTGTGCTGGCTTTTTTCCTAAATTACCTGCATGTCCCCCATTTCACTGTTGAAATCTAAGACTCTGTTCTTCCATATTCCAAAATACCCTATATACCCAATATCACCTCAATTTATTTGGTATTCATTTGAATGTGAATTCCCCTTGTCCATGTATTAGACACTGAATACCTCCCATTAATCAGATTAATTTGATTTGATTGTCATCTTAGCTGTGAGAATATAGAAGGTATGATAAAAAATAATTTTCTAATCCCCACAAGTTTGGTTATCCAGCCATGTGGCGTTCGTGGGCGGGACAGTAACTTCTGGAAAGTGTAGTCTCTGAGAGATCATGGGCATCTCCTGGCAAAAGTAAGCATTATTATTATTTTTTGCTCCGTTGGCCTTTTTGGTCTATTCCTGCAGGGCTTGGTATAATTTAGTAGTGCTGGGAGTTATTTTCTTCTCTTGTATACTTACATTGGCATGAAAACCTGTTTCTGAGGCCAGCTGCTTGGAGTTAGAGATTCAGGAATGTTTTTTATGGGCTCCTGGCTCTGTTTACATTGTGAGGACTCGGTTCTGCTCCTGCATGTGGCAACTGGGCTCCATTGTCCAGCTGTAACCCTGGAGTGTGGCTGTGGGGTCCTGGTTACAGATCTGGGTTCTGTTTCCTGGGTCTGTGGCCTGAGGTTGAATCTGTGTGTCTGGGATCTGGAGTCTCTTATGCTGTGGCTTCATGTCCTGAGTTGGTGTTTGTTGTTGATGTTGGTGCAGCTCTGGTTCTCGGGTCTGATGTATGGAACCTGGTGTCCAGGGTTCTCTGTCAGTCTCTGGTGTCTAGTGTCTGGCATTCAGGGTCCATGATCTGACCTGGGTTGTAGGGACAGTTTTGGGATTGGGGCCGGGGTGTGGGGTTCAGCTTTTGGTTCTGGGTCTGCTCCGGGGTCCAGGTTCTGGACCCAAGGGCCTGTGTCCTGTCCTGAGTCTGTCTGTGGCATCTGGCATCTGTGAAGTGATGTTCATTGGCTCCAATTCAATGCCAGCAGGAGTTCCGGAGTTGGGGTGTGGGGAAGAAGGAAACGTTATATAGTGCAAATAGCTCCGTTTTGAAAGTAATGGTTGTGAGTGCAGCAAGGCTGTTAGGAAGCTCGGTATTGTTCCAGGTGAATCATGAGGCAGCACCTCTGTGGGTCAGCCCAATGGTGCTGATGCTTAGTTGTGAAAGCATCATGGTTGTGAGGGGGCCCTGAAGTGAGGCAGCCCCGGGGCAAGTTCCCTCTCAGCCTGTGCTGCTCAGCGTTTCTCTGCTCTTTCTGGTCTGGTCCTGTCATTTCCTCTCTGCTCGGCTGCATTTGCAAACAAAGAAACGAGCACTGGAAAAAGGGTCCCTCCTAGTGAGGAGATCGGGCTGGGTGAGCAGAGAAAAGGCCTCTGGTGTTGTCACCAGAGCTGTGTAGGTTATTTTTATTCTTAAATTATGCCAAGTTTTCCTCTTTTACCTTCTCTCTCTCTCTCTATCTTTCTCTCTCTTTACCCAAACTGAGACTGCCTTTTTTTTGTGGCAGCTTACTTAAATTATACAGAAAAATAAAAATTAATTCAAAATACTACCCAAACAGGTAACAACTGCTATTGTTTTAACTATATACCCTTCCAGACAGCTCTCCTTGCCTATTTCCATTCTTCTACTTTCTCTGGATTTAATTTATTTTTCTGGGTTTGTAATATGGATACAGAACATGTGAATTTCCAACTGTTTCCCACTAATGTGCAGATTTGTCACTGTGTTTTCACATAGATTTTTAATGTATTATTTTAAATACTCAGTTGGAATGATTTTTTAACTTCAATTGTGATTCATTTTGAGGGACATTTAGAAGTGTATTTCATATCTTGTAAGTGTAAGAATTTTGTGGTGACACTTACAACTGACTTCTAAATTATCTACAGTGAGAGCCAGAAACTTCATGTAATTTCAATGCTTGGAAATTTTTTTAAAACTTCATTACAATATGGTCAATGTAAAAAACGTTGTAAGCATGCATCTCTGCTGCCATCTCGTGGTCATTTTGGGAATAACACCTCAGGGCCGGCCAGCAGGAAAAGCTGTGTATAGTCGGTTATCTGTGAATGTTGAATCCAATTTGCTGCTCATGGTGTTTCTCATATTCTCATTGAATTTTTTGAGGTGGTCTCTTGTTTCTGAAAGAGGAATGCTGTATTCCTGATGAGATAGGTTTGTTAAATCTATTAGGATTATAAATTTTTTTTGTGTCTGTGTTCTATATAACTTAAGTTTATGACATTAAGTACATGGTGAATTTGGATATTCCGGGTAAATTCAACTTTTTGATAGGAAGTACTCATCCTCTGTAGTCATGCTTTTTACCTTCAAGTCTACTGCATGTTATTATGTAATTTTCATGTGGTTTATGTTTCCATAATACAGGGTGGGCAAAAGTAGGTTTATAGAGACAAAGATTATTGTCTTATTATTTAATAATTATGATATTATTTTCCATGTGAACAACTGTAAAGCTCCTTTTGCAGCATCCTGTGTATCTGTTCCCATTCTTTCACTTTCAATCTTCTTTCACCCTATGGTTTAGCTAATTGACATGTTCTTCCAGTTTGTGTCTTTTCTTTTTATTGTCTGAACAAGTTATTTTTCAGAGTTGTCCTTAATTTTATAAAGTACATACTATTAATGTATTTCTTCATTAAACAGCATGTTCACAAGTATACTTGATTCCTGGCTTTTTTGGTCGAAATGGACCACTAAAAATGAAATCTACAGATGAGGGGCAGGGCCTGTCTAAGGTCAGAGGCAGGACTGGGCTGGAGGTGAGAGGGGGCCGCACATGTGGGTGGGGCTTGGTGGGAGGCAAATTTAGGCTGGGGGGTGTGAGGGGCTGGCAATTCTGGGGGAGGGAAGAGCAGCCACACGGGCTGGAAGTTAAGTGCTGCAGGCTGCCGGTGGCTGCTGGTCGCCGTGGTCCCGAGGTGTTGTTCACAGCCTAAGCTGATGCAAGCAACGCAATCCAGGGACAGGAGCTGAGCTGCGTCGGGGCTATGAGGTGAGGGGGGTCGGGAGGTAGATACAGCCACCCTATAGGGAGCAGAAAAGGGGGGCCAGACTGCTTCTGGGGTACATGTCTCAGGTCCCAATTTAGCTGACCACTTCTTGTGGGACTACTTTTCTATATTTATCTAGAGTATATTTCAGTTATAGATAACTTTGGTCTATGGATATACAATGATACCCATTTTTAACCCAAAAACAAGATGATATTTTCTATTTGCTAAAGTTTCTGTTATTGGGTAGCAATTTCCAATTTCATTCATACGGATCCTGTATGTCGTTGTTAAGTTTATTCCCAGGTTGTTGTTTTTTTACCTGTTTTTTAGAGTCGTTTTTAAAAATTATATATTTAATTTACTATTTCTACATATTTATTTCTGCATGTTATTTTCCCATCAGTGCACTAAATTCTATTTGTGATTATTTTTCGTCAATTCTCATGAGTTACGAAGGTAAACATGCTCTCACGCAATAATGATCGTTAAATGGTTGTAGCTGTAGGTGACTTAGAAATAGTTAAAGCCTGAAAGAACACAGGAAGTGAGGTAATGTGAGGAGACAGAAAAATTTTCTTTGTTAGTCATACATACTCAATAAAATAGTAACATCCTTCTTAGCATTTTAAATGAGTTTGGGGCCTGGAAGCATGGTGTTCTAGAAATCAGAAGTATTTTGTTACAGGGAATGTGCCCCGGGGAGGTAATCTGAGGAACACAGAGTGTGGCAAATGTCCACATTTTGAAAGAGGAAAACTTGAGATGGTGAAATGTGGAATCTAACAGAGTAAGAATCTCTGGTCTAAGTGACATTATGAAGAAGTTATTTCAGTGACATAGGAGCAGTGGAGAGAAGCAGGGATCCTCAAATGAGTAATGTGTTTAATCACAGTGTGATTTGGTCTCCTAAGTGGACGAGTCTTCCTTTGCCTCCCGATCTATTGTCTAGGACACTTCTCCCTGACATTTGTCAGGTGGCTGGCCTTTTTTATTCTTTAACTTTTAGCTTCCATGCTTCCTGTTCCAAGAAAGGCAGCATTTCAGACATAGGATGCAAAGGGACATGCTGTTTGTATTCTAATGGAGTCTTCAGGATACAGAACAGGGTTTGTCATTCTCAGCACTATGGACATTTTGGGCCACATAAATCATTCTCCTGGGGGATTGTCCTCTGCATTGTAGGTGCTTATTAGCATCCAATACCTCTATTCACTGCCCACACCCTGGCTTCCCTTCCCCTCAGGACAATCTAGGATGACTCAGCACATTGCCTCAAGCCCCCTTGGGGGCAAAAGTCACCTTTGGTTAAGAAAAAATTTGAGGCTTTTATCATTTTTGAGAGCAGAAAGATCTTGGTTTGGTATGTAGGGTTTTTATTATTTTTCTACGTAAATTATTTTCCAGTCTGTGATTTATTTTGGGGAGGTATTTAGAAGTGTGTTTTAAAACATCTAAATACAGGGACTTTCTAGTTACCTTGTGACTGGTTTCCAGATCAATGGCAAAGAGAGCAATAAATAGTTTGTGAGACATTTGTTGAAACCTGGATTATAGCTCTCTGTAGTTGTTTTTTAAAAAAGTTTCAAGTGTGGTTGAAAAGCATTTTTAATTGACTTTGTTGGTGCTTACTTTAACAGCGAGGAAAAAAATTTTCAAAATCCTACTCCAAGAGTTAAAAAGAAGTGCTTTCATTTTATGTATATACACTTGCAGATATGTCAATGTGCACATTTCTGTCTACTTTTCTAGATTTAATTTACTATTTGAGATTCTAAGTATGGGCACAAATCTTGTATATCTTCAGCTTTTATATTTGATAATGTGTATTTAAGGGTGAAGATGTTTTCCATAAGTTTTGGTATGCAGTATCTTTATCACCATTCAGTTTATCTTGTAATTGAAATTGTGCTTTATTTTTGAGGTTGTTGAGGAGTGTATTCCCTAACTACCCAATGTAAGGACTTTCCAGTCACCCATTTGTAGTGAATTCTAGCTTCAGTGCAATAGGAGCACTCAGAGAAACACGTTGTATATAATGTCAGTGCTGCAATGCTGGTTGAAACTGGCTTTGCATCGGCTTGGCCAAAAGATAAAAAGTTTTGGGAAGATGGAATTATGAAGATTCCTGAATGATTGCAGAATAGTGGGACAAAATGGTGAATACGTTGTTCAATGACATTACTGGTGAAAACGAAAAACGTCTGTTTCATTGTGTCTTTACCTAAAAATCGAATGAACCTTTTGGCCAAGCAAATAGTAGTGTTCCAAGTGTGCATCTCTGTTGCCCTCTAGTGGGCATTTCAGGAATAACATGTTAGTGGCATTTGAGCAGGAAAAGTGGTTGAGTGTAGTTAGAACATCAATGAATGTTGATTGCAATGTTACTGAGACGTGCATTTAGTTACTTTTAAGTATCAGGCCTTACTAGTTACCTTTTGTTCCTGATTTCTATATTAACAGCAACGACAGAAAGAAACATACCGTATACAATTTCAGTCCTTTGAAATTTGTTAAAACTCGCCTTTGCACAGGATGGTCCCTTTGAAAATTGTCCCAAGTGTGTCTCTCTGCTGCCATCTCATGTGTCAGGTGAGATGACAAATGTCATCATCCCACCGGTGTGGCCGTGGCTCGCCTCTCAGTTGTGGCTTCGGGGTCACGTGCCTTGCACTCGCGGGACCCTCCTCTGCCCTCTGCTGGCTGCAGGCAGAGGAGGATGGTCCGCATTGCACTGGACAAGGACAGTCAGTCCTGTGTACAGTGCAAGGCCCTGCTGGCAGGCGGTCGCTCTCTCAGGCCATGTCTGCTGCTGTTGCCACAAGATTTAACAAGTTTAGCAAAGTAACCTCTTCTCAACTGAGTGATCACAGTCATGAAATTTGGAAGAGTTTATTAGTTTCCCTTGTGTTGAGTAGTTTGTAGGATTGCCTCCCAAAAAGTCACATTCCACGAATGCTGCACTTTTCATCAATTACCTATCACCCATTTTACCTCTATAAGACCCTGTTTCCCCATCCTCCCAAATGTCCTTTATCCCTGCTATCACTTCATTTTCTGGTCTTCGTTTGTGCTCATGCACATCTGAAATGTTGAATATCCTGTATTGATCAGATTATGTTATTTTGATTATTATCCCACATGTGTTAGAGCCGACAAGGTGTGAGGAAAATAATTGCTTTTTAATCCCCCACAGTTTTGAAAAATTGCCGGTGAGGAATGAACGGCGAGACAATGCTAACTCCTGAACCTGTTGCAAGTGAGAGATCATGGACATCTGCCCTGCAAGGTCACAATCCTTTTTGTTCGCTCTGTCTTTTGGCCTATCACTGCTTGGTTTGGTAAAAGTCTGAAGTTTGCATTTGGAGAGACGTGGGTTTTATCCTATTGAATGGCAGCGTTGTTTACAATGGGAGTATCCGGTTCAGCTTCTGCCAGTGGCCTCTGGCAACCGGGGCCCGGTGTCTGGCCCCAACTCCAAATTCTGGCCATGGCATCCTGGTTATAGATCTGCATCCTGTGTCCAGGGCCTGTGCTTCAGAGTCAAAATGCATTCAGTTGTGTGTCTGCAGTCTCGCACCTCTTAGGTTGTGGCTCTGTGTCCTGGGCTCGCATGTGAGGTCCACGTGCACATGAAGCTTTTGGTTTTGGTGTGTGGAGTCTGGCATTAAGGGTTTCATGTCAGTTCTTGGCATCTGGTGTTTGGCCTTCAGACTTCACAGTCTGGCTAAGTTGAGGGCACACGGCTCTGAGTTTGGGGCTTTGGGCCTGGAGTGTTGGTTGTTTTGTGTCCGCTCCAGGGTCCAGGTTTCAGAGTCAAAGGTCTGGGTCCAGGATCCTGAATTTGGCTCTGGTGACTGGTGTCTGTCAACGGACGATCATTGTGTTCAATGCAATGCCAAAATGAATCCTCAAGTGAATGGAGTCGAGGCAGGTTAGTAAAAAAGGTAGAGAAATTCCTTGGTAGTGGAATGGGAAAAGTGAGTTTGATAGCAGAGTAACAGCAATGATTTATAGCCCGGTAATAAATATGAGGATCTTATCTTCCCTAACCAAGGATATTTGAGAAAAATGGTTTACACATTGCAGACCACGCAGGGGAAGACCCACCGCAGTCCCAGCCCTTCTCTGGTGACTTTTCTGAGGGAGAAATCACCAGAAAAGGACCCTGATCACTCTGTGTGCTCGTTTTGTTGCATGAGCACATGAAAGGACAGCCCGGGAAGTCAGAGTACTGTGTGCAGATTGGTCTTCTAAGACCTCCTGTAAAGTCCTCAACGTTAGAAAACAGGTAAAACCCTTAAAAAAGGACCCAGCATGCACTGTTTGTTGAGCACACATGCGCCTTCCCTGCTCTTCTTTGCTGCATATCTTCACTCTGTTTCTCCTTCTCTCCAAAGGTCCCCAGGAGACTCGCAGCCAGGGGAGCCATGGGCAGCAGCAGCTCGTCCCGGGCTCACCCCTGATCCTGTCTCCAAGGGCCTTCTTTGTGTCTAACTTTTCTGTTTCCCAAGAAGCAGTTCTGTCTATGCTCACTCTTGTTGCTGTGATTGTGCCTCTTCTCTCTGAAGCCCTTTCTTTGCTTCACTGTCCTTAGATTTAATGTACAAACGCTTTAAATTCCCTGGCTTTGTGTTGTGCAATTGTGCTGCAGGAAGTGAAGAATCCACACACATGAGACCTTTCCAGGGCAAACCCCCTTTGGGTACAGTCCCTTTTCCATGACAGAATAAGCAAAGTTTGTTTATTCATTTATCTGTGGATGGACATTTGAATACTTTCCATGTTTCAGTTGTTAACAGTGCTGTTATGAATAATCCTGTATAAGTTTGTTATAACATCTGTTTTCAATTTCTCAGCTATATATTTTGAAGTAGAGTTATTGAACACAGGATCATTTTTTTTGAGGAAATGTCCAACCATTTGATACAAGGTCTATAATATTTTACATTCACGAAAGAAATGGTCAATCATTCTAATTTTTGTTTTTGATCATCAACATTTCTCAGTTTGTTTTTCTCAGTACAGCCTTTGTAGTGTCTGGGAAGGGGTAGTGTGCCGTGATATAGCCATTGAACATCTTCTCTGGTATGTTTTATATTGTACCATTTCTATGAATGTCTTCTCATCAGAAGGGACTGTTCAAGTTTTTAAAAAATCTAGATGTCTGCCTGGGTGTTACGGCTCATTGGATGGAGCACCGTCCTGCAAACCAAAGGGGTCTCCAGTTGGATTCCCAGTCAGGACACATGCCTGGCAAGAAAAGATCTGTGGTGCATGTGGAGAAGATGCTGTGACTGATGGAATGTGTCAGAAGTGGATTGTGAAGTTTTGTCCCAGGGGTAGGCAGACCAGGTGCAGTGGAGAGCCCTGAACAGCAGGCGTTCACTGAGAGACAGGCAGGGAGGCAGGAGACAGGCAACATGTTCAAAGTATCCTAATCAGGCTTTGAAAATCATTTGCACCAGCTTGGTTACGTCAATCGCGTGGACGTTTGGGCTCCACAGGAGTGAAGCCGGATGGTGGGAGAGGCTTCTTGACCAGATTTCCACAAGTGGTTCTCCACTGAAACGTGAGGAAAATGTTCCATTTCCATGGTGTGTGTGTGTGTGTGTGTAGCATGAATCTCTGCTATTTGAGAATCATGTGGAACGGGAGAGACGGTGGGCAAAGGAAGGAACCACCACTCGCCCCTCCAAAGGCCGGTCTTTGTCCAAAGGAGATGATGATGGCCTTGTGGTGGATCCTGGAGGGAGTTCAGCGGTAGGAGCTCGTTTCAGAAAGTCAGCAGGTTCCTGGCTACACGTATCGTTCCCCATCATACTAACTGAAAGCTCCTCCCGAAGGAAAGAGTCTGGAATCTGTCAGCAGAATATGCGGAAGGTTAGGATTAGGTGAGAGAGCACATTTCTCTTTGGTGATCAGGGAAAACGCTTCCAGCCTGGCTGTGCAGTCCCGATTCCTCCATAGTACTCAGAGACTGTGCTCTTTCTCACGGCCATTTAGTTCGCGTCTCTGAATTTTTCTTTATGGAGAGAAACTTCCATTCTCTGGAAGACTGCATCAGACAGCTGGAAGAGTTATCTGCTCTAAAAGAGAACCATGTTGTGGGACGACGGGATGGTGAAATCCCAAGAATGTGGCAGAGGGTAGTGAAAGAAAACGGTGAAGACATTGTGCAGTTATGTTGTGGGGGGACAATGAAAAGCGTGCCCGTCATTGCATCTCAGGGCAAAAAGGCAAGGACCCTTTCTGCCAGGCCATTAGTAGGCTATGCGTTCCATCTCTTGGTATCTGCTGCCCTCTCGTGGTCATTTTCGGGAATGACATCCTAGTGTAGGGCTGCAGGAAAAGTGGTCAAACCCAGTGGAGAATCAGTGACTTTTCATGACCGTGGTATTTACACGTGCATTTGAAAATGTCCCAATGTCAGCTCTGTCCAATTACCTTGTGACCCGTCTCCAGATTTCCACCCAGGGACCAATAATCGGGTTTTATGTGACATTTTCAGATCTCGCTGTGTAGCGCAATAGATTCAGGTTTCTACAAGTGCAAGTGTGCCTGAAATCCTCTGTCATTTGCTTTGTCCATTGCAGGTTCTTTAAACAATGCACAGGTACAGTTTACTTAAAATTCTCCACCAAGAGTTAAAAAAAAAAAAGTAAAATACCCGTGCTTGTATTTTATGTCTATGCCCTTCCGGACGTGTCTACAGGCTCATTTCCTTCCGTTTGCCTGGAGTTTGTTTAGTACTTCAGGTTCCTCATAAGGGTGCACAATGTGTACATTTCCAGCTTCTGTTTCTAACCTGAGCATTTAAGAGTAAAGACTTCTTTGTCAAGTTTTGGTACGGAGCATGTTCACTATCCTTCAGGTCAAGTTATTTTGTCATTCCAACGGTGGTTCACTTCAGAGGTTCAGTAGGAGTCCATTTCATAAGTTTGGAAGGACAGAACCTTCTAGTCATCCATTCTCAGTGAATGGCAGCCTAAGTGCTATGAGGTCCAAGAACGTAGGATTTCGATGCTCTGAGGCTGGTTGAATATTGCATGAAATCGGCGTGGCCACAAAGTTTTTTTTCCCCCACCCCTGCCTGTCAAGTGACTGTTCCCGTGTAGTTGTGTTCAATGTTCTTTGAAGCCATTATTTTAGAATCTTTTGTGAGACTTGTCGTATATGCTTGTGTGTAAAAAAACCCATCCAAACTGGTGAATATGTGTGTGTCCATTTTCACACTGAAGATGGATGACTGTAAGCTATGTTTTTGGCACGTTAGGCTCTGTCACGTCCAGAAAGGTAGAAGCGCAATGGTTAGGCAAATAAGGTCTGTGGTCTGCATGGAGTAGGCGCTGTGAAGGATGGCACGTGTCAGAAGCGGATTGCCAAGTGTCATGCCGGAGTTTCCTCATGTGCAGTAGCCCCACGGGTGTAGCACCGCAGGTGCAGTGGAGGGCCATAAAGGACAGACATTCACTGAGGACAGATCATGTTGTGACAGCAGGGAGACAGGCAACGTACTGAAAGTATCCTAATCGGACTTTGAAAATCGTTAGTATCAGCTCCATTATATTATCCCTTTGACTTTTTTGTTCCACAGAAGTTAAGCGGGGCGGTGGGGGATGCTGCTTGACCACATATCCACATGCATTTCTCTGGTGAAACATAAGGGATCTGGTCAGTTTTCAGGTGAAATCGTGAGTAGGGGATGGGTCATTGCTGTGTTAGAATAATGTGGAACGGGAGAGATTGTGGGGAAAGAAAGGAACCACCACTCCCCCCTCCAAAGGGCGGTCTCCATCCAAAGGAGGTCAGGTCGTTTATGTGGTGGGATATCGAGGGAGTCCCGCGGAAGGAGTTCCATGTGGAAAACTAGGAGGTGACTGGCAACAGGTACCATTCCCCATCAGACCAGCTGAAAGGTCCACCAAAGGGAAAGAGTCCAGGATTTGTCAGCAGAAGACACGTAAGCTTCAGGATAAGGCGAGAGCGCACGTTTCTGTTTGGTGACCTGGAAAAAACGGTTCCATCCTGGCCGCACAGTGGTGATTCATCCACAGTGCTCACTATACCTTGCACCTTTGTACAGCTGTTTAGTTTGTGTCTCTGAATTTTTCTTTTTGGAGAGAAATTTCCATTCGCTCCAAGAATGCAGAAGGCACAGGGAAGAGTTCTGTGATCTGCAAGAGAACAATCTCATGTGGCGATGGAACGGTGAAGTTGCCTGTAAGGTGGCAGAGGGCAGCGGAACAGAACAGTGACGACTTTGTGTAGTCACGTTGTTTGGGGAAAATGAAAAGTGTGCCTGTGATTGTATGTCAGGGTAAAAAGCCAAGGAACCTTCCAGCCCAGCCCTTCCTGGCCTATGCGTCCCATCTGTTAGTGTCTGCTGCCATCTGGTGGCCATTTTCAGGAATGACACCTTAGTGTAGGTCAGCAGGAAAAGTGCTTGATTCCAGTGCCATTTCAATGACTTGTCAGGGCAGTGGTATTTACAGGTGCAGTTGACAGCATGTACATCTTAGCAATGTCCAGTTACTTTGTGAGCGGTTTTTAAGTGAAGGGAAAGAGAGAGATGAATGTGGTTTATGTGATATCTTTTGGAAGTGGCTTTGTCGTGTAGTAGAGTCAGGTTTTGTCAAGTTGCAGGCGTGCTTGAAAAATCATCTGTTGTCCGGTTGTCTGCTGCGACTTTCTTAAAGAACGCGGAGGTAAAATGTGTACATAATGCTGCACCAAGAGATACCAAAGAAAGCAAAGTAAAATATCAGCGCTGTTACAGTATGTATTGCCCTTCCGGACATGTCTACAGGCTCGTGTCTTGGATTTGTCTAGACTTCATTTACCATTTTAGATTCCTCGTATGGGTGGAAAACTCATCCATTTCCAGTTTCTGCTTGTAACGTGTTCAGCGAAGGGTGAAGGTTTCTTCTCAAGTTTCGGTCCGTAGGATGTTTAGTGTTGTTCACGTGAAATTGTTTTTTAATCGTAGCAGTGGTTCATTTTTCAGCGTCTGTAGGAGTCTGTGTCAGAAATCCCGAACAAAGAACGTTGTCCCCATGCAGTCTGTGTGGATGCTGGCATAAGGGCTATGAGAGCAAAAACACACCGTGTAGGGTTTCGAGGCAGCGCTGCTCGTTGAACCTTGCCTTCATTCAGGCTGGCCAAAAATTCCATTGGGCCAAAAAGCCGGTTTGCTCCCCAACCCTACTTCCATCGCCACCCCCCGCCACCCCATTCCTTGTCCGCAGTTGCTCATACTTGCCTTTAACGTCCTTTGAAACAGTTTTGTTCGACTGTGTCGGGGCAGCCATCGTATCAGTGTCCAGAAAGAAAACCTCATCCCAACTGGACAACGTGTGTGTTGCCCTTTTCCCGCTGAAGACGCATAAAGAGGCGCCACGTTTCCGCCCCCTTTGGCTTTGTCATTTCCAGAAAGGTACAAGTGCACCGGTAAGGTAAGAAAAGGTCTGTGGTGTGTATGGGGAAGATGCCGTGAGTGACGGAATGTGTCTGAATTGGACTGTGAGTTTCACGCCAGAGATTTTCCTCGCCCAGTCGCCCCACGGGTGGGCAGATCAGTTGCAGTGGAGAGTCATCCAGGGCAGACGTTCACTGAGTCCACACCGCGTTATGGGATGCGGGAGACAGGCAGCATACTGAAATTATCCTAATCTAGCATCGCAAATCATTTGCACCATTACGGTTACAGTAATCACTTTGACACTTAGGTTCCACAGAAGTTAAGCAGGGTGGTGGGGGACCCCTGTCGATCACATTTCCAGAAGCGTTTCTCTACTGAAGTATAAGGAAAACCTTCTGAGGACAATTTAGGGGGGTGCGGTGAATGGTTGATATTTGAGAATAATGTGTGATAGGAGAGATTGTGAGCGAACAAAGTACCAGCAGCAGTAGCCTCTGTAAAGGGTGGTTGTCACCAATCAGAGGTGATGGTATTCTGTGGTGGAATGAGGAGGGAGTCCCGCAGTGGGAGCTCTTGGGGAAACCAGCAGGTTACTGACAACAGGTATCGCTCCCAGTCGGACCCAGCGAAAGCACCGTCCAAGCGAAAGAGTCTGGAATTTGTCAGCAGAAGACACGTATCTTGAGGAGAAGGTGAGAGCACACGTTTGTCTTTCTGATCAGGGAAAAACGGTTCCAGCCTGGGAATGCAGTGGTAGTTCATCTGCAGTGCTCTCCAGACCTTGCACCTTTGCACGGCCATCGAGTCTGGTCTCTCGGAATTTGTTAGTGGAGAGAAATGTCCATTCCCTGGAAGATGCCGAAGGCATTGGGAAGAATTCTGTTCTCTGAAAGAGAACAGTGTTGTGGGAGGATGGAATGGTGAAATCCCCTGAAAGGTGGCAGAGGGCATTGGCAGTGAGGCCATTTTCCAGTCACGTTGTCTAGGGAAAATGAAATGTATGCCTGTTATTGCATCTCAGGGTAAAACACCAGGGAACCTTTCAGCCCAGCCTTGAGTGGAATATGCATTCCATCTGATCGTCTCTGCTGCCCTCTCGTGGCCATTTCTAGGAATCACACCTTAGTGTAGGTCAGCAGGAAAAGTGGTTGATTCCAGTGGACTATCAGTGGCTTTGGAGGGCATTAGTATTTCCAAGCACATTGAAAAACGTCTCAATGGCAGCACCGTCAAGTTACCTTGTGACTGATGTTCAGCTTAAGGGCAGAGGGAACTATGCAAGTGTATCATGTGACCCTTTTTTTTGAAGTGGCTTTGCAGCATAGTAGTGATGCTTTGACAAGTTTCAGGCATGGTCGAAAATCATTTGTCATCGCCGTGTTTGGTGTAGATTTCTAAAAGAATGTGGAGGTAAAATTCATACATAATGCTGCACCAAGAGGTACCCAAAAAAGTGAAGTACAATATCAGCGCCATCACTGTCTGCACACGCCCTTCCATACATGTCTACGGGCTCGTTTCTTGAATTTTTCTGTACTTAGTTTATCACTTTAGATATTTCACACTGGTGCAAAAGTTGTGCATTTCCAACTTCTGCTTCCAATGTGTTCATCAAGAGTGAAGATTTTCTTCTCAAGTTTTGATACGGGGCATCTTTACCATCAGCTATGTCGAGGTATTTTGTAATTCCAAATGCCATTAATTTAGGAGTTTCTATAGGAGTCTATTTCTGAAGTCACAAACAACCGAACTTTGCCGTCATCCATTCTGTGTGAATGGTCGCTTAAGAGTTATGAGAGCAAAGAATATATTGTGTAGGATTTGAAGGCTGTGATGCCGGTCGAACCCTGCCTTCAATAGGTCTGGTGAATATGTCAGTTCAGTCCCCAACCGTCCACTATGACACACACCTACCCCATCTCCTTGGTTTGGTCATGCATCCTTTCCTTAACGTCATTCAAAACTGCTTTGTTAGATTGCACCGTGACAGCTGTCATACCAGCTCGCGTTACAAAAAAATCTGAACACAAGTGGTGAATGTGTGTGTGGCCATATTCACACTGAAGATGGAATAACATAACGTATGTATTGGGCCCTTTTTGGTCTATCATTTCAAGAAAGGGAAGCACAATTGTAAGGTTTAGAAAGATGTAAGGTGTGTACGGAGATGTCGGTGTGACTGACACAACACGTCCAAAGGGGGTCGGCGAGGCATCACACCAGAGATTTCTGGTGTGCACTTGTCCTATGGGTGCGGCAGAGCAGTCGCAGGGGACAGCCACCCAGGGCAGACATTCCCTGAGGGCAGACCATGTTATGGTACACGGGAGACAGGCCACACAGTCAAAGCACCCTAATCAAGCGTCGAAAGACATTTGCAGTAACAGAGTCGGGTCCATCACTTATATGTTTGGGTTCCACAGAAGAAAGGGGGGAGGAGGGTGGACCCACCTAGACCACCTATCCACATGCAATTCTGTACTGAAACAAGGAAAGCTTTACGTTTCCAAAATGAGTTGTGAGGGGATGAATCATTGGTATTTTAGAATAATGTGGAATGGGAGAGATGGAGGGCACACAAAGGAACCAGCACCACCCCTCTGCAAAGGGCGGTCTTCATCCAAAAGACGTGAGGTTGCGCTTGTGGTGGATCGTGCTGGGGCCCAGACTGGGCGGGTCTCAGTGTCCCCGAAGGATGGATGGCGCATGTAAAGAATGAGGGGTCAGACACCAATTTTGATGCCAGAGAATGGCCAGCATCGTGTGGGTGTGACCGATCTCTAAGAGTTTAATTAAGCTTTATTTTTATAGGGATTTGTTATATGACATCAAAGGAATAGGCTCATAGCATGATTTCTCAAGCAGAAAAAGTCTATACAGAAATTCCAAGAAAATGTACAGGAAGTTCTACAGATTTGCTCATACTAAACAAAGGTTATTTTGACCTGGAGGGCTATCAATCAGACAATCACAAGTAACTACATCTACGAAGTTTCCAATGTCTATCAATCATTTGATGTCTAACAAAGTTTTCATAATTTGGCATAGGTCAAAAAGATATGCTAGACTAGTCAGCGGTTATATGTGAACTCTTAAAGGGCCTATGTGGTTAGGCTTTCTAACTCAGCCATCTATCTTCCCATCTAGGTTCTTTCTTTATGCACTTTTCAGGGGATGATCTTTGTATTTGTTCTGTCATGCTTAAATTGTAATAGTTCACCTATATTCCTTGCTCTTTCTACCCATCTAGTTCCATCCAATATTATTCCTGTCCAAGGTTGTACTCAGGGGGATGTCTATTAAAATTTTTCTCAATTTTTCTGGCAATCTGGCATGCCCATTGTCTAATATTAATCTTACAATAGGTAGGAAAAGTAGGCTGTGGAGGGCTTATAAGGAACTTTTGTTCTATGGCCAAGAAATCATTTTGTACAATTGCGTTGGAATTGTGCAGATCAGTGGACCTGAAATACAAGTGCTCAAAAATCCCACCACCTAGTAATGGCAAAGACATGCATGCAAGAAGAGATAGACAGGAAGTCCAGCCCCAGCTGCCTCTGCTGTGCAGACACATCTCATCCGTCCCGACTGTCAAGGGTCGGCCGTTGGTTGGCTCCCGACAGGATTGCAGATGGAGTTCTGCAGTAGGAGTTCTCTGTGGAAACCCAGCAGGTTAGTGGCAACAGGTACTGCCTGCTGTCAGACCACCTGAAAACACCCTCCGAGGGAAAGAATCCAGAATTCATTAGCAGAAGATTCTGAAGCTTCAGGATGAGGTGAGAGCCCACATTTGTCTTTGGCGACCAGGGAAAAGGTTTCCAGCCCGGCAGTGCTGTCGTAATTCATCTGCAGTATTCCCCAGACCTCGCACGTTTATGTGGCCATTTCGTTCAGTATACCCAATTTCTGTCATTGGAGAGAAATTTCTGGTTCCATGAAGTCTGCAGAAGGTCTGTGGAACAGCTCTGGGCTCCTACAGGTAACAGTGCTGCAGGAGGATGGAACGCGAAGTTCCCTGAAAGATGACAGAGGGCTGTGGAATGGAATGGTGACAACGTCGTGCCGTCCAATTTTTTTTGGACAATGTAAAGTGTGACCGTCATTGCATCTCACTGAGAAAGGGAATGGAACGTTTCTGCCAAGCCGATAGTGGGCTATGCCTTGCCTCTGTTGGTCTGTGCTGCCATCTCCTGGCCACTTCGGGGAATGACACCTCAGTGCAGGTTGGCAGGAAGTGTTTGATTCTGGTGGACTATGAATGACTTTGGATGGCAGTGGCATTTTCAAGAGCATTTAGAAGCGTCTAAATGTTAGCACTGTGTAGGTACCACGTGATCTGTGTTCAGAATAAAGGCCAAAGCAGTGAGAAACCGTTTTGATGTGACATTTCTTGGAAGTGTGCTTGTAGCATGACAGAGTCCGCTGTGTCCATGTTGCCTGTTCCTCATTCAATGAGAAAAGTAAAGAGTATTCCCTATTGTCTACCACGGGTTAAAAAAGGAAATAAAATAAGTACAATAAAAAAATAAGGTAGAACGGATAGTATTTTCCTTGCTTGCTTTCGTGGGCACGTCCTCAGGCCAGTTTCCTCTGCTTCAGAAAATAAAGAAATCTTCTGAAACGTGTTGAGTGTCTGTGTGGCCATCGTGATAGGGAAGATGAATGAAGATCAGCCAAGTTTTCGGTGCACTAGGGCCTGTCATTTCAAGAAGGGTGAAAATGCCCAATAAACGGAAGAAAAGATGTGTAGTATATAGGAGGAGGTGCTGTTAGGGATCTGATGTGTCTCAATTGCCTTGCAGGTTCCCGTCGGAGATGTCTCTCAGCAGGGTTCCCCACGCCTGGGATGGACTCGTTGCTGTGGACGGCCATCCAGGGGACACGCTGCCCGAGGATCGACCATGTGAGGCCACGCCGGCCACCGGCAACGCACTCAAAGTAGCCAAATGAATCATGGAACGTCATTTGCACCAGGATGGTTACGTCCACGTCTTTGACCTCTGAGATCTACAGCAGTCACTGGGAAGAACACTTCAAGCAGCATGCTTGACAGCGCTTCCACGTGGGATTCTCTTCAGAAAGGTAAGGAAAATGTTGCATCAACACAATTAGTTAGATGAACACTGCACACTTTAGACTAACACGGAAGAGATCATGGGTCAAAAGAAGGGAAACACGACAGGACACTCAGAAGAGCAGTTTCCCTTAGAGGAAAGTCTGCTACTCTAAGAAGTAGGTTAGGGTTGGGGTCGTGATATATGGCATAGGGTGTGGGTGTAGGCACTAGGGGTTAGGGGTAGGGGCTGTAGCAAGGTGTCAGGGGCTGGGTTTAGGGCTTAGGATGAAGGGTTTAGGGCTTGGGGCTACACTTAGGGCCAGGGGCTAGGGGTTAGGGGACAGGGATTAGGGGCCAGGGCCAGGGCCAGGGCCAGGGCTTAGGGCAGAGGGTTTGGGGGCTAGGGCTCGGCACAGGGCTTAGGGCACAGGGCTAGGTGCTAGAGGCTAGGAGATAGGGGCTAGTGCCAGGGCTAGGGCCATGGTTTAGGGTTAGTGTTAGCATTTAGTGTTATGGTTTAGTGTTTAGTGTTAGGGTTAGTGTTAGGGTTTAGTGTTCGGGTTTAGTGTTTGTGTTAGAGTTTAGTGTTAGTGTGTAGTATTTAGTGTTAGGGCTCTGGCTCTGGCTCTGACTATGTCTTATGGCTATGGGTATGACTTAGGGCTATGGCTTAGGGCTATGGGTATGGCTTATTACTATGGCTTAGGGACTATGGCTATGGCTACGAATTAGGGTCTACAGCTACAGCTTAGGGGCTACAGCTATGGCTACGGCCAGGGGCTATGGCTTAGAGGCTACGGCTACAACTTAGGGGCTATGGCTAGGGGCTATGGCTAGGGGCTATGGCCAGGTGCTAGGGGGTACTGCTAGGGACTATGGCTAGGGGCTATTGCTGTGGGCTAGGGGCTATGGGCCAGGGGTTAGGGCACAGGGTTTGGGGGCTAGAGCTTAGGGAACAGGATTTAGGGCACAGGGCTAGGTGCTAGGGGCTAGGAGATAGGGGCTAGTAGCAGGCCCAGGGCCAGGGCTTAGGGTTAGTGTAGGGTTGTTTAGTGGTAGTGTTAGGGTTTCGTGTTAGTGTTTAGTGTTTAGTGTTAGGGCTATGGCCATGGCTATGGCTATGGTTATGGCTGTGGCTTAGGGGTATGGGTATGTCTTATTGCTATGGCTTAGGGCTATGTGAATGGTTTAGGTGTATGGGTATGGCTATGGGTCAGGGCTCTGGCTTAGGGCTCTGGCTCTGGCTATGTGTAGGACTATATGTCTAGGGGTATATGTCTAGGGTTAGGGGTATGTGTAATGTTAGGGTTACGGTGTAGGTTTATGGCATAGGGCTATGGTGTAGGGCTGTGGCGTAGGTGAATGGCTATGGCTATGCCTAAGTCATAGGGCTATGGATATCGCAATGGCTATGGCAATGTCATATGGGTATGTCTATGGCTATGGGTCAGGGTTATTGCTATGTCTGAGGTCTATGGCGTAGGAGTATGGGTAGGGCTTAGGTCTGTAGGTACAGTTTATGGCTATGGCTATGGCTATTGTTAGGGTGCAGGGCTACTGCTATGTTGTAGGGCTATGGCTATGGTGTAGGTGTATGGCGTAGGGCTATGGCTAATGGTACGGCATAGGGCTATGCCTAGGGCATATGTCTACGGCTATGGCTATGGCTAGGGTGTAGGGCGATGGGTATGCCATAGGGTTACGGCTTTGGCTATGGCTATGGAGTAGGGATATGTCTAGGGTGTATGATTATGAATGTGGCTAGGACTGTGACGTAGGGAATGAATATGGAAATGGCGGAGGGCTATGAATACGGCAATGGCCTGTGGCTATTGCTATGGCTTAGTTCTTTGGCTTAGGGCTGTGGGTATGGCTCAGAGCTGTGGGTATGGCTATGGGTTAAACTTACGAGTAGGGCTAGGGGTATGGGTATGGCTGAGAGCTATGGTTGAGGGTTATGGCTGAGTGCTATGGCTATGTCTATGTGTAGGGCTATGGCTATGTGTATGTCTAGGGCTAATCTAGGGTTAGGGCTATATCTAGGGTTAGGAGTTAGTTTAGGGTTAGTACTATGGTGTAGGGCTATGGCTATGGCTTTGGCTATGGCTTAGGGTTATGGCTAAGGCTAGGGATATGGGTATGGCTGAGAGTTATGTCTGAGGGCTATGACTATGTGTATGTGTATGGATATGGCTATGCCTATGTCTATGTCTATGGGTATGTGTAGGGTTAGGGCTATGTGTAGGATTAGGGCTAATTCTATGGTTAGGGCTATGGTGTAGGGCTATGGCTATGGAATAGGGCTATGGATATGGAGATGGCTATGGCGTAGGCCTGTGGTGTAGGCCTATGGCATAGGGCAATGGCTATGGCTAGAGATGGGCTATAGCGTAAGGCTACGGGTATGGGAATGTTGTAGGGCTACAGCTATGGCTATGGCTGACGGCTATGGCTTAGAGCTATGGCTATGGCTTAGTGCTGTGGGTGTTGGTCTGGCTATGGCTCAGGGGTATGGCTCATGGACATGGCTCAGGGCTATGGCTATGGCTAAACCTTAGGGGCATGGGTATGAGTTAGGGCTATGGCTTAAGGGTATAGATTAGGGGTATGGCATCGGGGTTAGAAGTTATGGCTTAGGGGCTGTTTTTTACAAGTTATGGCTTAGGGGCTATCACTATGGCTATGGCTTACAGGCTTTGGCTTAGGGGCTACTAGTATGGACAGGGGTTACAGCTACGGGTGGGGCTAGGGCCACGGGTAGGAGTAGGGTGTGGGCCAGGGCTATGTCCGGGGTCAGTGGTCATGGGTCATGGGTGAGGGACAAGGCCAGGGGTAGGGTTCCTGTTAGGGCTAGGAGTAGGTATTGTGTTCGTGCTAGGTCTAGGGTTCGTGTTCTGGTTAGGGTTGGTGTTTTGGTTAGGGTTCGTGTTCGTGTTTGTGTTCTGGCTAGGGCTAGGGCTTAGGGGTATGGTATGGCTATGGGTTATGGCTATGGCTATGGCTTAGGGCTATGGCTAGGGATAGGGATAGGGATAGGGCTATGGGTATGGCTGAGAGCTATGGCTGAGCATGATGGCTATGGCCATGTCTAGTGCTATATGTCTAGGGGTATGTCTATTTCTAGGGCTATGTCTAGGGCTGGGGCTGGGGATAGTGTGATGTCAAGGGCGAGGGTTAGGATTAGGGTTTAGTGTTATGGTTTAGTGTTTAGTGTTAGGGTTTCATTTTAGTATTAGGGTTTAGTGTTATTGTTTAGTGATTACCTTCAGGGCTATGGCTATGGCTTAGGGCTATGGCCTAGGGTTATGGCATGGCTTAGGGGTCTGGTTATGGACATGGCTATGGCAATGGGAAGGGTATGGCTATGGCTAGGGCTAGTGCTAGGGATATGGCTGTGGCTAGGGCTGGCTAGGGGAAGGGCTAGGGTAAGGGTTATGGCTATAGCTATTGCTTAGGGGCGAGTGGCTATGGCCTAGGGATTAGGGTGTATGGTTTAGGGGCTATGGCTTACGGGGTACAGCTTAGGGGTTACAGCTATGGCTATGGCTAGGGGTATGGCTAGGGGCTAGAGGCCAGAGGTTAGGGGCTAGATTCCATGGACCAGGGGCAGGGGTTAGGGTACAGGGTTTGGGGGTAGGACTTAGGGAATAGAGGTTAGGGTACAGGGCTAGGTGGTAGGGGTTAGAGATAGGGGTTAGTGCCAGGGTAGGGCCTATGGCTTAGGGGTAGTGTTAGGGTTTAGTGTTAGGGTTTATTGTGTAGTGCTAGGGGTATGGCTATGGTATGGCTATGGCTTAGGGTTATGTGTGTGGCTTAGCGCTATGGGTATGGTATGGCTGTGGCTATGGGTTAGGGGTATGGCTATGTCTATGTCTATGGCTATGGTTATGGCTGAGAGCTGTGGCTGAGGGCTATGGCTGAGGGCTATGGCTGAGGGTTGTGGCTGTGGCTATGGCTGAGTGCTATGGATATGACTATGACTAGGGGTATATGTGTAGGGCTATGGATATGGGTATGACTAGGGTATATGTGTAGGGCTATGTCTATGTCTAGGGGCATGTCTAGGGTTATATCTAGGGTTAGCTCTATGTCTAGGGCTAGGGCTATGGCATCGGGTTATGGCTGTGGCTATGTCTATGTCTATGGCGTAGGGTTATGGGTATAGCTATGTCTATGGCTATGTTGTAGGGCTATGGCTATGGTATAGGGCTATGGCTGTGGTGTAGGGCTATGGCTATGGCATAAGGCTATGGCTATGGCTTAGGGGCATTGCTATGGCTGAGGGTTATGCCTTAGGGCTATGGGTATGGGTTAGGGCTGTGGTGTTGGGCTATGGCTATGGTCATGGCCATGGTCATGGCATAGGGTTTTGGCTATAGCGATGGTGGTGGGTATGGCTGTGCCTTAGGGTTATGGCTATGGTGAAGGGCTATGGCATAGGGCTATAGTGTATGATAATGTCTAGGGCTATGGGTAGGACCATGGCATAAGGGTATGACTATGGCCATGGGTTAGAGCTACGGCTTAGGGCTATGGTTTAGGGCTATGGCTTAAGGGTATGGGTACAGTTAAGGGCTATAGGTACAGCTTAGGCCTATGGTGTAGGACTCTGGCTATGGCTATGCTGTAGGGTTACAGCTATGTTGTAGGTCTGTGGCATAGGGATATGGTTGTGCTATAGGGTTATGGCTATGGCGTAGGGCAATAATGGTTAGGGCTATGACATAGGTCTTTGGCTATGGCCATGGTGTAGGTGTGTGGCTATGGCTATGGCTATTGGTTAGAAGTATGGCTTAGGGCTATTGCCATGGCTGAGGTCTATGTCTTAGGGCAATGGGTACAGCTTAGGGCTATAGGTACAGCTTAGGGGTATGGCTCAGGGCTATGGCTATGGCTATGGGTATGGCTATGGTTTAGGGCTATTGCTAAGGCTTAGGGCTATGGCTATGGCTATGGCTATGGCTACAGCTTAGGAGCTACGGCTTAGGGGCTATGGCTACAGCCTGGAGAGGGCTAAAGCTTAGGGGGTATGGGTACAGTTTAGGGGCTGTGTCTAGGGGCATGGTCTATGGACAGGGGTTACAGCTAGTGGCTAGGGGATAGGGGTTAGGGGCTAGGGGCTAGTGGCCATGGCCAGGGCCAGGGGTTAGGGCACAGGGCTAGGTGTTAGGGGCTAGGAGATAGGGGCTAGGAGATAAGGGCTAGTGCCTCGTGTAGGGTCATGGCTTAGGGTTAGTGTTAGTGTCCAGTGTTAAGGCTTAGTGTTAAGTGTTAGGGCTGTGGCTGTGGCTATGTGTAGGGGTATGGCTATGGCTTAGGGTTATGGGTATGGCTTAGGGGTACAGGTATGGCTTAGGGTCATTGGTTATGTCTATGGCTTAGGGTTATGTGTATGGTTTAGGGCTATGGCTATGGCTATGGCTTAGGGTTATGGGTATGGGTTAAGGGTATGGCTATGGCTATGGCTATGGCTATGTCTATTACTATATGTCTAGGGCTATATGTCTAGGGGTATGTCTATGTGTAGGGCTATATCTAGTGTTAGGGCTATGGCTATGGCTTAGGGCTCTTGTTCTGGTTATGGCATAGGGATATTGCTGTGATGTAGGATTAGGGCTATGGCATAGGTGAATGGCTAGGGGTATCGCTATGGTTAAGTTATAGGGCTATGGATATGACAATGGCATAGGGCTACGGTCATGGCAATGTCGTAGGGGTTAGGACTATGGTTATGGGTTAGGGGTATGGCTTAGGGCTATTGCTACGTTGTAGGGGTATGGCGTAGGGCTTTGGATAGGGCGTTGATCTATGGCTACTGTGTAGGGGTATGGCTAGTGCTAAGGCAAGTGTGTAGAGGTATGGCTAGGGCTAAAGCTAGGGTGCAGGGTTGTGGCTATGTTGTGGGGCTATGGTGTAGGGGTATGGTGCAGGGGTATGGCTATGGCTAGGGTGTAGGGCTATGGCTATGTTCTAGGGCTGTGGCTATGGCATAGGGGTATGGTCTAGGGTTATGACTATGACTATGGCTAGGGCATAGAGCTATGGCTATGGTGTAGGGCAATGGTTAGGATTATGGCTAGGGTGTAGGGTTATGGCTATGGCTATGACTATGGCGTAGGGCTATGGCTAGGATTGAGGGGTATTGCTTAGGATTATAGCTATGGCTTAGGACTGTGGCTGTGGCTTATGGCTATGGTTATGGCTTATGGCTATGTCTCAGGGGTATGGTATGGCTATGCCTATGGATTAGGGCTATGGGTATGGCTTAGGGCTATGGCTTAAGGACTATGGCCTAGGTGTTAGAGGCTATTGGTTAGGGGCTATGGCTTAGGGGATATGGCTAGGGCTACAGCTTAGGGTCTACAGCTACAGCTGAGGGGCTGTGGTGACACCTATGGCTATGGGGTACAGTTAGGAGCTTGGGGCTACTGCCAGGGGTTAGGGTACAGGGGTTGGGGGGCTAGGGCTTAGGGAACAGGACTTATGTCACAGGGCTAGGTTCTGGCGACTAGGAGATAGGGGCTGGTACCAGGGCCAGGACCATGGCTTAGGGTTAGTGTTTAGTGTTAGGGCTATGGCTATGGCTATGGGTATGGCTATGGCTAATGTGTTTTGGGTATGGTTTAGGGATATGGCTTGGGGCTATGGCTTAGGGCTATGGCTATGGGTAGAGCTATGGCTTAGGTTATTGCCATGGCTGAGGTCTATGGCTTAAGGCAGTGGGTATAGCTTAGGGCTATAGGTACAGCTTAGTGCTATGGCTCAGGGCCATGGCTATGGGTATGGCTATGGTTTATGGCTTTTGCTATGGCTTATTGCTATGGCTTAGGGGCTATGGGTTAGGGGTAGGGGCTATGGCTTAGGGGCTATGCCATTGGTCTATGGCTATGGCTATGGCTATGGCTTGGGGCTACGGTTTAGGGGCTATGGGTATGGCTACGGCTTAGGGGCTACAGCTTAGGCTCTACCGTACAGCTTAGGGGCTACGGTTAGGGGTCATGTCTAGGGGTAGGGGCTATGAGTAGGGGCTACAGGTAGCGGCTATGGTCTAGGGGCTAGGGGCCAGGTCCAGCGTTTACGGCATAGGGCTAGGTGGTAGGGGCTAGGAGATAGGGGCTAGTGGCAGGGCCAGGGTTATGGCTTAAGGGTAGTGTTAGGTTTTAGTGGTTGGGTTTAGTGTTAGTGTTAGTGTTAGGGTTTAGTGTTAGTGTTTGGTGTTAGTGCTATGGTATGGCTTATTGCTATGGGTTAGGAGCTATGGCTCAGGAGTTAGAGGCTATGGCTTAGGGGTTAGGGGCTATGGCTTAGGGGCTATGGCTTACAGGCTATGACTTCGGGGCTATGGCTGTGGATACGGCTACAGCTAGGGGTATGGGCTAGGGGCTACGGTTAGGGGTTGGTGCTAAGGCTTAGGGGCTAGGGGTTAGGGACAAGGACCAGAGGTTAGGGGACATGGTTTGGGGGCTAGGGCTTAGGGAACAGGGCTTAGGCACAGGGCTAGGTGATAGGGGCTAGTGCCTCCTGCAGGGCCATGCCTTAGGGTTAGTGTTAGGGTTTAGTGTTTAGTGTTAGGGCTATTGGTATGGTATGGGTATGGTTATGGCTGTGGCTTAGGGGTATGGGTATGTCTTATAGCTATGGCTTAGGGCTATGTGAATGGTTTAGGTATATGGGTATGGCTATGGGACATGGCTCTGGCTTAGGGCTCTGGCTCTGGTTCTGGCTATGTGTAGGGCTATATGTCTAGGGGTATATGTCTAGGGTTATGGTGTGGGTTTATGGCATAGGGCTATGGTGTAGGGCTGTGGCATAGGTGAATGGCTATGGCTATGGCTAAGTCGTAGGGCTATGGATATCGCAATGGCTATGGCAATGTCATATGGGTATGGCTATGGCTATGGGTCAGGGTTATTGCTATGTCTGAGGCCTATGGCGTAGGAGTATGGTTAGGGCTTAGGTCTGTAGGTGCAGTTTATGGCTATTGCTATGGCTATTGTTAGGGTGCAGGGCTACTGCTATGTTGTAGGGCTATGGCTATGGTGTAGGTGTATGGCGTAGGGCTGTGGCTAATGGTACGGCATAGGGCTATGCCTAGGGCATATGGCTACGGCTATGGCTATGGCTAGGGTGTAGGGCGATGGGTATGCCATAGGGTTACGGCTTTGGCTATGGCTATGGAGTAGGGATATGTCTAGGGTGTATGATTATGAATGTGGCTAGGACTGTGACGTAGGGAATGAATATGGAAATGGCGGAGGGCTATGAATACGGCAATGGCCTGTGGCTATTGCTATGGCTTAGTTCTTTGGCTTAGGGCTGTGGGTATGGCTCAGAGCTGTGGGTATGGCTATGGGTTAAACTTACGAGTAGGGCTAGGGGTATGGGTATGGCTGAGAGCTATGGTTGAGGATTATGGCTGAGTGCTATGGCTATGTCTATGTGTAGGGCTATGGCTATGTGTATGTCTAGGGCTAATCTAGGGTTAGGGCTATATCTAGGGTTAGGAGTTAGTTTAGGGTTAGTACTATGGTGTAGGGCTATGGCTATGGCTTTGGCTATGGCTTAGGGTTATGGCTAAGGCTAGGGATATGGGTATGGCTGAGAGTTATGTCTGAGGGCTATGACTATGTGTATGTGTATGGATATGGCTATGCCTATGTCTATGTCTATGGGTATGTGTAGGGTTAGGGCTATGTGTAGGATTAGGGCTAATTCTATGGTTAGGGCTATGGTGTAGGGCTATGGCTATGGAATAGGGCTATGGATATGGAGATGGCTATGGCGTAGGCCTGTGGTGTAGGCCTATGGCATAGGGCAATGGTTATGGCTAGGGCTGGGCTATAGCGTAAGGCTACGGGTATGGGAATATTGTAGGGCTACGGCTATGGCTATGGCTGATGGCTATGGCTTAGAGCTATGGCTATGGCTTAGTGCTGTGGGTGTCGGTCTGGCTATGGCTCAGGGGTATGGCTCATGGACATGGCTCAGGGCTATGGCTATGGATAAACCTTAGGGGCATGGGTATGAGTTAGGGCTGTGGCTTAAGGGTATAGATTAGGGGTATGGCATCGGGGTTAGAAGTTATGGCTTAGGGGCTAGGTTGTACGGCTTAGGGGCTGTTTTTTACAGGTTATGGCTTAGGGGCTATTACTATGGTTATGGCTTACAGGCTTTGGCTTAGGGGCTACTAGTACGGATAGGGGTTACAGTTACGGGTGGGACTAGGGCCAGGGGTAGGAGTAGGGTGTGGGCCGGAGTCATGTCCGGGGTCAGCGGTCATGGGTCATGGGTGAGGGACAAGGCCAGGGGTAGGGTTCCTGTTAGGGCTAGGACTAGGTATTGTGTTCGTGCTAGGTCTAGGGTTGGTGTTCTGGTTAGGGTTGGTGTTCTGGTTAGGGTTGGTGTTCTGGTTAGGGTTGTTTTTCTGGGTAGGATTGGTGTTCTGATTAGGGTTCATGTTCGTGTTCGTGTTCTGGCTAGGGCTAGGGCTTAGGGGTATGGGTATGGCTATGGGTTATGGCTATGGCTATGGCTTAGGGCTATGGGTATGGGTATGGCTCAGGGCTATGGCTAGGGATAGGGCTAGGGCTAGGGATAGGGCTATGGGTATGGCTGAGAGTTATGGCTGAGCATGATGGCTATGGGAATGTCTAGGGCTATATGTCTAGGGGTATGTCTATTTCTAGGGCTATGTCTAGGGCTGGGGCTGGGGTTGGGGATAGTGTGACAGGAAGGGCGAGGGTTAGGATTAGGGTTTAGTGTTATGGTTTAGTGTTTAGTGTTAGGGTTTCGTTTTAGTGTTAGGGTTTTGTGTTATTGTTTAGTGATTAGTGTCAGGGCTATGGCTTAGGGCTATGGCCTAGGGGTTATGCATGGCTTAGGGGTCTGGTTATGGATATGGCTTTGGCAATGGCAAGGGTATGGCTATGGGTAGGGCTAGTGCTAGGGATATGGCTGTGGCTAGGGCTGGCTAGGGTAAGGGCTAGGGTTAGGGTTATGGCGATAGCTATTGCTTAGGGGCCATTGGCTATGGCCTAGGGATTAGTGTGTATGGTTTAGGGGCTATGGCTTATGGGGTATGGCTTATGGGTTATAGGTATGGCTATAGCTACATTTTTGGTTTATGTCTTAGGGGCTACGCATATAGCTTAGGGGTTACAGCTATGGCTATGGCTAGGGGTATGGCTAGGGGCTAGTGGCTAGAGGTTAGGGGCTAGATTCCATGGACCAGGGCCAGGGGCTAGGGTACAGGGGTTGTGGGTAGGACTTAGGGAATAGAGGTTAGGGTACAGGGCTAGGTGGTAGGGGTTAGAGATAGGGGTTAGTGCCAGGGTAGGGCCTATGGCTTAGGGGTAGTGTTAGGGTTTAGTGTTAGGGTTTATTGTGTAGTGCTAGGGGTATGGCTATGGTATGGCTATGGCTTAGGGTTATGTGTGTGGCTTAGCGCTATGGGTATGGTATGGCTGTGGCTATGGGTTAGGGGTATGGCTATGTCTATGTCTATGGCTATGGTCATGGCTGAGAGCTATGGCTGAGGGCTATGGCTGAGGGTTGTGGCTGTGGCTATGGTGAGTGCTGTGGATATGACTATGACTAGGGCTCTATGTGTAGGGCTATGGATATGGGTATGACTAGGGTATATGTGTAGGGCTATGTCTATGTCTAGGTGCATGTCTAGGGTTATATCTAGGGTTAGCTCTATGTCTAGGGCTAGGGCTATGGCATCGGGTTATGGCTGTGGCTATGTCTATGTCTATGGCGTAGGGTTATGGGTATAGCTATGTCTATGGCTATGTTGTAGGGCTATGGCTATGGTGTAGGGCTATGGCTGTGGTGTAGGGCTATGGCTATGGCATAAGGCTATGGCTTAGGGGTATTGCTATGGCTGAGGGTTATGCCTTAGGGCTATGGGTATGTGTTAGGGCTGTGGTGTCAGGCTATGGCTATGGTCATGGCCATGGTCATGGCGTAGGGTTTTGGCTATAGCGATGGCGGTGGGTATGGCTGTGCCTTAGGGTTATGGCTATGGTGAAGGGCTATGGCATAGGGCTATGGTGTATGATAATGTCTAGGGCTATGGGTAGGACCATGGCATAGGGGTATGACTATGGCCATGGGTTAGAGCTACGGCTTAGGGCTATGGTTTAGGGCTATGGCTTAAGGGTATGGGTACAGGTAAGGGCTATAGGTACAGCTTAGGCCTATGGTGTAGGACTCTGGCTATGGCTATGCCGTAGGGTTACAGCTATGTTGTAGGTCTGTGGCATAGGGATATGGTTGTGCTATAGGGTTATGGCTATGGCGTAGGGCAATAATGGTTAGGGCTCTGACATAGGTCTTTGGCTCTGGCCATGGTGTAGGTCTGTGGCTATGGCTATGGCTATTGGTTAGAAGTATGGCTTAGGGCTATTGCCATGGCTGAGGTCTATGTCTTAGGGCAATCGGGACAGCTTAGGGCTATAGGTACAGCTTAGGGGTATGGCTCAGGGCTATGGCTATGGGTATGGGTATGGTTTAGGGCTATTGCTAAGGCTTAGGGCTATGGCTATGGCTATGGCTATGGCTATGGCTATGGCTATGGCTATGGCTATGGCTACAGCTTAGGAGCTATGGCTTAGGGGCTATGGCTACAGCCTGGATAGGGGCTACAGCTTAGGGGGTATGGGTACAGTTTAGGGGCTGTGTCTAGGGGCATGGTCTATGGACAAGGGTTACAGCTAGTGGCTAGGGGATAGGGGTTAGGGGCTAGGGGCTAGTGGCCATGGCCACGGCCAGGGGTTAGGGCACAGGGCTAGGTGTTAGGGGCTAGGAGATAAGGGCTAGGAGATAGGGGCTAGTGCCTCGTGGAGGGTCATGGCTTAGGGTTAGTGTTAGTGTCCAGTGTTAAGGCTTAGTCTTAAGTGTTAGGGCTGTGGCTGTTGCTATGTCTAGGGGTATGGCTATGGCTTAGGGTTATGGGTATGGCTTAGGGGTATGGCTTAGGGGTACAGGTATGGCTTAGGGTCATTGGTTATGTCTATGGCTTAGGGTTATGTGTATGGTTTAGGGCTATGGCTATGGCTTAGGGTTATGGGTATGGGTTAAGGGTATGGCTATGGCTATGGCTATGGCTATGTCTATTAGTATATGTCTAGGGCTATATGTCTAGGGGTGTGTCTATGTGTAGGGCTATGTCTAGTGTTAGGGCTATGGCTATGGCTTAGGGCTCTTGTTCTGGTTATGGCATAGGGATATTGCTGTGATGTAGGATTAGGGCTATGGCGTAGGTGAATGGCTAGGGGTATCGCTATGGTTAAGTTACAGGGCTATGGATATGGCAATGGCATAGGGCTACGGCCATGGCAATGTCTTAGGGGTTAGGACTATGGTTATGGCTTAGGGGTATGGCTTAGGGCTATTGCTACGTTGTAGGGGTATGGCGTAGGGCTTTGGATAGGGCGTCGATCTATGGCTACTGCGTAGGGGTATGGCTAGTGCTAAGGCAAGTGCGTAGAGGTATGGCTAGGGCTAAAGCTAGGGTGCAGGGTTGTGGCTATGTTGTGGGGCTATGGCTTAGGGGTATGGTGCAGGGGTATGGCTATGGCTAGGGTGTAGGGCTATGGCTATGTTCTAGGGCTGTGGCTATGGCATAGGGGTATGGTCTAGGGTTATGACTATGGCTAGGGCATAGAGCTATGACCATGGTGTAGGGCAATGGTTAGGATTATGGCTTGGGTGTAGGGTTATGGCTATGTTGTAGGGCCATGGCTATGGTGTAGGGGTATGGCTTAGGGCTATGCCTATGGGTAGGGTGTAGGACTATGTTGTAGGGTAATGGCTATGGCTATGGCTAGAGCTATGCTGTAGGGTTATGGCTATGGCTATGACTATGGCGTAGGGCTATGGCTATGGCTAGGATTGAGGGGTATTCCTTAGGATTATGGCTATGGCTTAGGACTGTGGCTGTGGCTTATGGCTATGGTTATGGCTTATGGCTATGTCTCAGGGGTATGGTATGGCTATGCCTATGGATTAGGGCTATGGGTATGGCTTATTGCTATGGCTTCAGGACTATGGCCTAGGTGGTAGAGGCTATTGGTTAGGGGCTATGGCTTAGGGGGTATGGCTAGGGCTACAGCTTAGGGTCTACAGCTACAGCTGAGGGGCTGTGGTGACACCTATGGCTATGGGGTACAGTTAGGAGCTTGGGGCTACTGCCAGGGGTTAGGGTACAGGGGTTGGGGTCTAGGGCTTAGGGAACAGGACTTATGTCACAGGGCTAGGTTCTGGCGACTAGGTGATAGGGGCTGGTACCAGGGCCAGGACCATGGCTTAGGGTTAGTGTTTAGTGTTTAGTGTTAGGGCTATGGCCAAGGCTATGGCTATGGGTATGGCTATGGCTAATGTGTTTTGGGTATGGTTTAGGGATATGGCTTGGGGCTTTGGCTTAGGGCTATGCCTTAGGGCTATGGGTATGGCTATGGCTTAGGGGTATGGGTATGGCTTAGGGCTATGGGTATGGCTGTGGCTTAGGGCTATGTTTTAGGACTATGGGTATGGGTATGGGTATGGCTATGGCTATGGCTATGGGTATGGCTGAGAGCTATGGCTGAGGGCTATGGCTATGTGTATGTGTATGGATATGGCTATGCCTATGTCTATGTCTACGGGTATGTGTAGGGTTAGGGCTATGTGTAGGATTAGGGCTAATTCTATGGTCAGGGCTATGGTGTAGGGCTATGGCTATGGCATAGGGCTATGGATATGGAGATGGCTATGGCGTAGGCCTGTGGTGTAGGCCTATGGCATAGTGCAATGGCTATGGGTAGGGCTGGGCTATAGCGTAAGGCTACGGGTATGGGAATGTTGTAGGGCTATGGCTACGGCTATGGCTGACGGCTATGGGTTAAAGCTATGGCTATGGCTTAGTGCTGTGGGTGGTGGTCTGGCTATGGCTCAGGGGTATGGCTCATGGACATGGCTCAGAGCTATGGCTATGGCTAAAATTTAGGGACATGGGTATGAGTTAGGGCTATGGCTTAAGGGTATAGATTAGGGGTATGGCACTGGGGTTAGAAGTTATGGCTTAGGGGCTAGGTTCTACAGTTAGGGGCTGTTTTTTACAGGTTATGGCTTAGGGGCTATCACTATGGCTATGACTTATAGGCTTTGGCTTAGGGGCTACTAGTACGGATAGGGGTTACAGCTACGGGTGGGGCTAGGGCCAGGGGTAGGAGTAGGGTGTGGGCCGGGGCCATGTCCGGGGTCAGCGGTCATGGGTCATGGGTGAGGGACAAGGCCAGGGGTAGGGTTCCTGTTAGGGCTAGGACTAGGTATCGTGTTCATGCTAGGTCTAGGGTTCGTGTTCTGGTTAGGGTTGGTGTTCTGGTTAGGGTTGGTGTTCTGGTTAGGGTTCATATTCGTGTTCGTGTTATGGCTAGGGCTAGGGCTTAGGGGTATGGGTATGGCTATGGCTATGGCTTAGGGCTATGGGTATGGGTATGGCTTAGGGCTATGGCTAGGGATAGGGATAGGGCTAGGGTTATGGGTATGGCTGAGAGCTATGGCTGAGCATGATGGCTATGGCCATGTCTAGGGGTATCTGTCTAGGGGTATGTCTATTTCTAGGGCTATGTCTAGGGCTGGGGCTGGGGCTGGGGATAGTGTGACGGCAAGGGCGAGGGTTAGGATTAGGGTTTAGTGTTATGGTTTAGTGTTTAGTGCTAGGGTTTAGTTTTAGTGTTAGGGTTTAGTGTTAGTCTTTAGTGATTAGTGTCAGTGCTAGGGCTATGGCTATGGCTTAGGGTTTTGGTATGGCTTAGGGGTCTGGCTATGGCTATGGCTATGGCTATGGCTATGGCTATGGCTATGGCTATGGCTATGGCTGGCCAGGGTAAGGGCTAGGGTTAGGGCTATGGGTATGGCTTAGGGCTATGGCTCAGGGCTATGGCTTAGGGTCATGGCTATGGCTATGGCCTAGTTATCAGGATGTGTGGCTTATGGGCTATTGCTTACGGGCTATGGCTTAGGGGTTATAGCTATGGCTATGGCTACAGCTTAGGGGTATGGCTTAGGGGCTATGGGTACAGCTTAGGGGCTACAGCTATGGCTATGGCTAGGGGCTATGGCTAGGGTCTAGTGGCTAGAGGTTAGGGGCTAGATTCCAGGGACCTGGTCCAGGGGTTAGGGTACAGGGGTTCTGGGTAGGGTTTAGGGAATAGGGCTTAGGGCACAGGGCTAGGTGCTAGGGGCTAGAGATAGGGGCTAGTGTCAGGGCTAGGGCCATGGCTTAGGGTTAGTGTTAGGGTTTAGTGTTAGAGTTTAGTGTATAGTGCTAGGGATATGGCTATGGTATGGCTATGGCTTAGGGGTGTGGGTATGGCTATGTGTATGGCTACGGCTTAGGGGTATGGGTATGGCTTAGGGCTATGGTTTAGGAGTATGGGTATGGCTTAGGGCTATGGCTTAGGTGTTTGGCTGTTGCCTAGGGGTATACCCTAGGGCCATGTGCATGACTTAGGGCTGTGGGTATGGCTATGGCTTAGGGCTGTGGGTATGGCTTATTGGTATGCCTTATGAGCTATGGCTATGGCTATGACTACAGCTTAGGGGCTATGGCTTAAGGGCTATGGCTATGGCTATGGCTAGGGGGTAGGGGGTATATCTAGGAGCCACAGATAGGGTCTAGGGTTAGGGGATAGGGGCCAGAGCTAGGTGTTAGGGCACAGGGCTAGGTGCTAGGGGCTAGGATATAGGGGCTATTGCAAGGTCCAGGGTTATGGCTTAAGGGTAGTGTTATGGTTTAGTGTTAGGGTGTAGTGTTATTTTTAGTGTTTAGTGTAAGTTTTTAGTGTTAGCGCTATGGCTATGGCTTATTGCAATGGTTTACGAGCTATGGTTTAGGGGTTAGAGGCTCTGGCTTAGGGGCTATGGGTTACAGGTTTTGCCTTATGGGGGTTATGGGTGTGGATACGGCTACAGCTAGGGGTATTGGCTAGGGGCTATGGCTAGGGGCTACGGGTAGGGGTTGGTGGTAAGGGTTAGGGGCTAGGGGTTAGGGGCGAGGGCCAGAGGTTAGGGCACATGTTTTGGGGGCTAGGGTTTAGGGAACATGGCTTAGGGCACAGGGCTATGTGATAGGGGCTAGTGTCTCATGCATGGCCATGCCTTAGGGTTATTGTTAGTGTTTAGTGTTAGGGTTTAGGGTTAGTGTTTAGTGTTTATTGTTAGGGCTATCGGTATGGCTATGGCTATGGTTATGGCTATGGCTTAGGGGTGTGGGTGAGGGTTAGGGGTATTGCTTAGGGACATGGCTTAGGGATATGTGTATGGTTTAGGGTTATGGCTATGGATATATGTAGGGCTATGTGTCTAGGGTTAGGGCTATGTCTAGTGTTAGGGCTATGGCGTAAGGTATGGCTATGGCTAGGGGTATGGTGTAGGTGAATGGCTATGGGTATGTCTAAGGTGTATGGCTATGGATATTGCTATGGTGTAGGGCTATGGCTATTGAAATGTCATAAGGGTAAGGCTATGGATATGGCTTAGGGTTATTGTTATTGCTGAGGCCTATGGCTTAGGGCAATGGGTACAGCTTAGGGCTATAGGTACAACTTAGGGCTATGGCTCAGGGCTACGGCTATGGGTGTGGCTATGGTTTAGGTCTATTGCTATGGCTTAGGGCTATGGCTATGGCTATGGTTATGGCTCCAGCTTAGGAGCTACGGCTTAGGGGCAATGGCTACGGCCTGGATAGGAGCTAAAGCTTAGGGGGTATGGCTACAGTTTAGGGGCTATGGCTACGGGCTATGGTTAGGGGCTATGTGTAGGGGAAGGGGCTATGGCTAGGGGCTACAGCTAGCAGTTAGCGCATAGGAGTTAGGTGCTAGGGGCTAGGGGCCAGGGCCAGGGGTTAGGGCACGGGGCTAGGTGGTAGGGGCTAGGAGATAGGGGCTAGGAGATAGGGCCTAGTGCCTTGTGGAGGGCCATGGCTTAGGGTTAGTGTCCAGTGTTAGGGCCTAGTGTTAAGTGTTAGGGCTATGGCTGTGGCTATGGCTATGGGTATGGCTGTGGCTTAGGGCCATGTTTTAGGGCTGTGGGTATTGCTATGGGTATGGCTATGCCTATGGCTATGGCTATGGCTAGGGCTATGTGTATGGCTGAGAGCTATGGCTGAGGGTTATGGCTGAGGGCTACGGGTATGGCTATGGATATGGCTATGACTAGGACTATATGTGTAGGGCTATGCCTATGTCTAGGTGCATGTCTAGGGCTATGTCTAGGGTTAGGGCTATGTATTGGGTTAGTGATACGGCGTATGGCTAGGGCTAGGCATAGGGTTATGGCTATGCCTATGGCATAGGTCAATGGCTATGGCTATGGCTATGTAAAATGCATAGGGTTATCGTCATGGCCATGGCTATGGCATAGGGTCTGGCTACGGTGTATGGCTATGGCATAGGGCAATGGCTAGTGCTAGGGCTAGTGCATAGGTGTATGGCTATGGCTATGGGTTAGGGCTATGGCTTAGGGCTATTGCTATGGCTGAGGGCTATGGCTTAGGGGTATGGTATGGGTTAGGGCTACGATGTAGGGCAATGGCGGAGTGCTATGACTATGGCGGAGGGCTGTGGCGTAGGGCTATGGCTGTGCAGTAGGGTCATGGGTATGGTGTAGGGTTGTGGCGTAGGGCTATGGTGTAAGAAAATGGCTAGGGCTATGGGTAGTACCATGGCATAGGGGTATGGTTATGGCCATTGGTTAGAGCTATGGCTTAGGGCTATGGCTTTAGGTTATGGGTACACTTTAAGGCTATAGGTACAGCTTAGGATTATGGCGTAGGACTCTGGGTATGGCTATGCTGTGGGGTTACGGCTATGGGATAGGTTTATGGCATAGGGCTATGGGTGTGCTATAGGGTTATGGCTATGGCCATGGCGTAGGGCTATGGCTATGGGTAGAGCTATGGCTTAGGTTATTGCCATGGCTGAGGTCTACGGCTTAAGGCAGTGGGTATAGCTTAGGGCTATAGGTACAGCTTAGTGCTATGGCTCAGGGCCATGGCTATGGGTATGGCTATGGTTTATGGCTTTTGCTATGGCTTACTGCTATGGCTTAGGGGCTATGGCTTAGGGATAGGGGCTATGGCTTAGGGGCTATGCCATTGGTCTATGGCTATGGCTATGGCTATGGCTATGGCTTGGGGCTACGGTTTAGGGGCTATGGCTATGGCTACGGCTTAGGGGCTACAGCTTAGGGTCTACCGTACAGCTTAGGGGCTACGGTTAGGGGTCATGTCTAGGGGTAGGGGCTATGAGTAGGGGCTACAGGTAGCGGCTATGGTCTAGGGGCTAGGGGCCAGGTCCAGCGTTTACGGCATAGGGCTAGGTGGTAGGGGCTAGGAGATAGGGGCTAGTGGCAGGGCCAGGGTTATGGCTTAAGGGTAGTGTTAGGTTTTAGTGGTTGGGTTTAGTGTTAGTGTTAGTGTTAGGGTTTAGTGTTAGTGTTTGGTGTTAGTGCTATGGTATGGCTTATTGCTATGGGTTAGGAGCTATGGCTCAGGAGTTAGAGGCTATGGCTTGGGGTTAGGGGCTATGGCTTACAGGCTATGGCTTACAGGCTATGACTTAGGGGCTATGGCTGTGGCTACAGCTACAGCTAGGGCTAGGGGCTATGGCTAGGGGCTATGGCTAGGGGCTTGGTGCCAAGGGTTAGGGGCTAGGGGTTAGGGGCAAGGGCTAGAGGTTAGGGCACATGGTTTGGTGGCTAGGGCTTAGGGAACAGGACTTATGGCACAGGGCTAGGTTCTGGGGACTAGGAGATAGGGGCTAGTATCAGGGCCATGTAGTAGGGGTATGACTATGGCTATGACTTAGGGCTATCGCTATGGTGTAGGGGTATGGCGTAGGGCAGTGGCTAGGATGTTAATCTATGGCTATGGCATAGAGATATGGCTAGTGCTAAGGCAAGGGTGTAGAGGTATGGTTAGGGCTGAGGCTAGGGTGTAGGTCTATGGCTATGTTCTTTGGCTGTGGCTGTAGCATAGGGCTATGACTATGGCTAGGGTGTAGGGCTATGGCCTGGTGTAGGGTTATGGCTTAGGATTATGGCTAGGGTGTAGGGTTATGGCTATGTTGTAGGGCCATGGCTATGGCGCAGGGGTATGGCATAGGGCTATGTCTGTGGCTAGGGTGTAGGGCTATGGTTAGGGTGTAGGGCTGTGTCTTAGGGCAATGGCTAGGGTTATGGCTATGGTAGGGCTATGGTAGGGCTGTGGTATATGTTTATGGATATGGCTATGACTATGGAGTAGGGCTATGGCTATGGCCTAGGGCTATGGTGTAGGGTTGTGGCGTAGGGCAATGGCTATGGCTATGGCATAGGGGTACTGCTTAGGACTATGGCTATTGCTTAGGGCTGTGGCTGTGGCTGTGGCTATGGCTGATGGCTATGGCTATGGGTTATGTCTATTGCTCAGGGTATCTCTCAGGGGTATGGCTATGGCTATCCCTATGGCTTAGGGGCTATGTCTATGGATATGTCTAGGGGCTAGGGGGTACGTCTAGGGTCTGGGGGTAGGGGATAGGGGCTAGGAGATAGGGGCTAGTGCCAGGGCCAGGGTTATGGCTTAAGGGTACTGTTAGGGTTCGGTGTTAGGGTTTAGTGTTAGTGTTAGGGTTTAGTGTTAGTGTTTAGTGTTAGCGCTATGGCTAATGGGTATTGCTGTGGCTTAAGGGCTATGGCCTGGGGGTTAGGGGCCATGGCTTAGGGGTTAAGGGCTATGGCTTAGGGGATATGGCTGTGGCTACGGCTATAGCTAGGGGTAGGGCTTAGGGGCTATGGCTAGGGGCTACGGCTAGGGGCTTGGTGTTAAAGGTTAGGGGCTAGGGGTTAGGGGCGAGGGCTAGAGGTTAGGGCACATGGTTTGGTGGCTAGGGCTTAGGGAACAGGACTTATGGCACAGGGCTAGGTTCTGGGGACTAGGAGATAGGGGCTAGTACCAGGGCCAGGGCCATGGCTTAGGGTTAGTGTTTAGTGTTTAGTGTTAGGGCTATGGCCAAGGGTATGGCTATGGGTATGGCTTTGTCTTATGGGTTTTGGGTATGGTTTAGGGATGTGGCTTATGGGTGCAGGTATGGCTTAGGGTATTGCTTAGCGGTATGGCTTAGGGCTATGGGTATGTCTAGGGCTATATGTTTAGGGTTATATGTCTAGGGGTATGTTTAGGGTTAGGGCTATGTCTAGTGTTAGGGCTATGGCATAGGGTATGGCTATGGCATAGGGCTCTTGTTTTGGCTATGGAGTAGGGATATGGCTCTGACATAGGGTTATGGCTATGGCATAGGGTTATTGTGTAGGGTTATGGCATAGGTGAATAGCTATGGCTATGGGTATGTGTAAGGTGTAGGGTCATGGATATGGCTTTGGCATGGGGCTATGGCTATGGCAATGTTGTAGGGGTACGGCTATGTGTATGGCTTAGGGCTATTGCTCTGGCTGAGGCCTATGGCGTAGGAATATGGGTACAGCTGAGGGCTATGGCTATGGCTATGGGTAGGGTGTAGGGTTACTGCTACGTCATAGGATTATGGCTATGGTGTAGGTGTATGGCGTAGGGCTATGTCTATGGCTAGGGCGTAGGGCTATGCGTAGGGTGTAAGGCTATGGGTATGGCTATGGCTAGGGTGTCGGCTGATGGTTATGCTGTAGGGCTATGGCTTTGGCTATGGGTATGGCATAGGGCTATGGGTATGGTTATGGTGTAGGGATATGTTGTAGGGCAATGGGTAGGGCTATGGCTATGACTATGGCTAGGGCTATGATGTAGGGCTATGAATATGGCAATGGCGTAGGTGTATGGGTATGGCTTAGGAATTTGGCTTAGGGCTATGGGTATGGGTCAGAGCTGTGGGTATGGCTATGGGTTAAACTTACGAGTAGGGCTAGGGGTATGGGTATGGCTGAGAGCTATGGTGGAGGGTTATGGCTGAGTGCTATGGCTATGTCTGTGTGTAGGGCTATGGGTATGTGTATGTCTAGGGCTATATCTAGGGTTAGGGCTATGTCTAGGGTTAGGAGTTAGTTTAGGGTTAGTACTATGGTGTAGGGCTATGGCTATGGCTTTGGCTATGGCTTAGGGTTATGGCTAAGGCTAGGGATATGGGTATGGCTGAGAGTTATGTCTGAGTGTTATGGCTGAGGGTTATGGCTATGTGTATGTGTATGGATATGGCTATGCCTATGTCTATGTCTACGGGTATGTGTAGGGTTAGGGCTATGTGTAGGATTAGGGCTAATTCTATGGTCAGGGCTATGGTGTAGGGCTATGGCTATGGCATAGGGCTATGGATATGGAGATGGCTATGGCGTAGGCCTGTGGTGTAGGCCTATGGCATAGGGCAATGGCTATGGCTAGGGCTAGGCTATAGCGTAAGGCTACGGGTATGGGAATGTTGTAGTGCTACGGCTATGGCTATGGCTGACGGCTATGGCTTAGAGCTATGGCTATGGCTTAGTGCTGTGGGTGTTGGTCTGGCTATGGCTCAGGGGTATGGCTCATGGACATGGCTCAGGGCTATGGCTATGGCTATACCTTAGGGGCATGGGTATGAGTTAGGGCTATGGCTTAAGGGTATAGATTAGGGGTATGGCATCGGGGTTAGAAGTTATGGTTTAGGGGGTAGGTTCTACAGCTTAGGGGCTGTTTTTTACAGGTTATAGCTTAGGGGCTATCACTATGACTATGGCTTACAGGCTTTGGCTTAGGGGCGACTAGTATGGATAGGGGTTACAGCTACAGGTGGGGCTAGGGCCAGGGGTAGGAGTAGGTTGTGGGCCGGGCCCATGTCCGGGGTCAGCGGTCATGGGTCATGGGTGAGGGACAAGGCCAGGGGTAGGGTTCCTGTTAGGGCTAGGACTAGGTATCGTGTTCGTGCTAGGTCTAGGGTTCATGTTCTGGTTAGGGTTGGTGTTCTGGTTAGGGTTGTTTTTCTGGGTAGGATTGGTGTTCTGGTTAGGGTTGTTTTTCTGGGTAGGATTGGTGTTCTGGTTAGGGTTCGTTTTTGTGTTCTGGCTAGGGCTAGGGCTTAGGGGTATGGGTATGGCTATGGGTTATGGCTATGGGTTATGGCTGTGGCTATGGCCTAGGGCTATGGGTATGGGTATGGCTTAGGGGCTATGGCTAGGGCTATGGCTAGGGCTAGGGCTAGGGCTAGGGCTATGGGTATGGCTGAGAGCTATGGCTGAGCATGATGGCTATGGCAATGTCTAGTCCTATATATCTAGGGGTATGTCTATTTCTAGGGCTATGTCTAGGGCTGGGACTGGGGATAGTGTGACAGCAAGGGCGAGGGTTAGGATTAGGGTTTAGTGTTATGGTTTAGTGATTATTGTCAGGGCTATGGCTATGGCTTAGAGCTATGGCCTAGGGGTATGGCATGGCTTAGGGGTCTGGTTATGGACATGGCTATGGCAATGGGAAGGGTATGGCTGTGGCTAGGGCTGGCTAGGGTAAGGCCTATGGTTAGGGTTATGGCTATAGCTATTGCTTAGGGGCGAGTGGCTATGGCCTAGGGATTAGGGTGTATGGTTTAGGGGCTATGGCTTACGGGGTATGGCTTATGGGTTATAGGTATGGCTATAGCTACAGTTTAGGGATATGTCTTAGGGGCTACGGGTACAGCTTAGGGGTTATAGCTATGGCTATGGCTAGGGGTATGGCTAGGGGCTAGATTCCAGGGACCAGGGCCAGGGGTTAGGGTACAGGGGTTGGGGGTAGGACTTAGGGAATAGAGCTTAGGGTACAGGGCTAGGTGGTAGGGGTTAGAGATAGGGGTTAGTGCCAGGGTAGGGCCTATGGCTTAGGGGTAGTGTTAGGGCTTAGTGTTAGGGTTTATTGTGTAGTGCTAGGGGTATGGCTATGGTATGGCTATGGCTTAGGGTTATGTATGTGGCTTAGCGCTATGGGTATGGTATGGCTGTGGCTATGGGTTAGGGGTATGGCTATGTCTATGGCTATGGCTATGGTTATGGCCAAGAGCTATGACTGAGGGCTATGGCTGAGGGTTGTGGCTATGGCTATGGCTGAGTGCTATGGATATGACTATGACTAGGGCTATATGTGTAGGGCTATGGATATGGGTATGACCAAGGTATATGTGTAGGGCTATGTCTATGTCTAGGGGCATGTCTAGGGTTATATCTAGGGTTAGCTCTATGTCTAGGGCTAGGGCTACGGCATAGGGTTATGGCTGTGGCTATGTCTATGTCTATGGCGTAGGGTTATGGGTATAGCTATGTCTATGGCTATGTTGTAGGGCTATGGTTATGGTATAGGGCTATGGCTGTGGTGTAGGGCTATGGCTATGGCATAAGGCTATGGCTAAGGCTTAGGGGTATTGCTGTGGCTGAGGGTTATGCCTTAGGGCTATGGGTATGGGTTAGGGCTATGGTGTTGGGCTATGGCTATGGTCATGGCATAGGGTTTTGGCTATAGCGATGGCGGTGGGTATGGCTCTGCCTTAGGGTTATGGCTATGGTGAAGGGCTATGGCATAGGGCTATGGTGTATGATACTGTCTAGGTCTATGGGTAGGACCATGGCATAGGGGTATGACTATGGCCATGGGTTAGAGCTACGGCTTAGGGCTATGGTTTAGGGCTATGGCTTAAGAGTATGGGTACAGTTTAGGGCTATAGGTACAGCTTAGGCCTATGGTGTAGGACTCTGGCTATGGCTATGCTGTAGGGTTACGGCTATGTTGTAGGTCTGTGGCATAGGGATATGGTTGTGCTATAGGGTTATGGCTATGGCGTAGGGCAATAATGGTTAGGGCTCTGACATAGGTCTTTGGCTATGGCTATGGCTATGGGTTAGAAGTATGGCTTAGGGCTATTGCTATGGCTGAGGTCTATGGCTTAGGGCAATGGGTACAGCTTAGGGGTATGGCTCAGGGCTATGGCTATGGGTATGGCTATGGTTTAGGGCTATTGCTAAGGCTTAGGGCTATGGCTATGGCTATGGCTATGGCTATGGCTACAGCTTAGGAGCTACGGCTTAGGGGCTATGGCTACAGCCTGGATAGGGGCTACAGCTTAGGGGGTATGGGTACAGTTTAGGGGCTATGTCTAGGGACATGGTCTATGGACAGGTGTTACAGCTAGTGGCTTGGGGATAGGGGTTAGGGGCTAGTATGCCATGGCCAGGGCCAGGGGTTAGGGCACAGGGCTAGGTGTTAGGGGCTAGGAGATAGGGGCTAGTGCCTCGTGGAGGGTCATGGCTTAGGGTTAGTGTTAGTGTCCAGTGTTAAGGCTTAGTGTCAAGTGTTAGGGCTGTGGCTGTGGCTATGTCTAGGGGTATGGCTATGGCTTAGGGTTATGGGTATGGCTTAGGGGTATGGCTCAGGGGTACAGGTATGGCTTAGGGTCATTGGTTATGTCTATGGCTTAGGGCTATGTGTATGGTTTAGGGCTACGGCTACGGCTATTTCTATTACTATATGTCTAGGGCTATATGTCTAGGGGTGTGTCTATGTATAGGGCTATGTCTAGTGTTAGGGCTATGGCTATGGCCTAGGGCTCTTGTTCTGGTTATGGCATAGGGAGATTGCTGTGATGTAGGATTAGGGCTTTGACGTAGTGCTAATGTGTAGGGCTATGGCATAGGTGAATGGCTAGTGGTATCGCTATGGGTAAGTTATAGGGCTATGGATAGGGCTACGGCCATGGCAATGTCGTAGGGGTTAGGACTACGGTTATGGCTTAGGGGTATGGCTTAGGGCTGTTGCTACGTTGTAGGGGTATGGCGTAGGGCTTTGGATAGGGCGTCGATCTGTGGCTACTGCGTAGGGGTATGGCTAGTGCTAAGGCTAGTGCGTAGAGGTATGGCTAGGGCTAAAGCTAGGGTGCAAGGTTGTGGCTATGCTGTGGGGCTGTGGTGTAGGGGTATGGTGCAGGGGTATGGTTATGGCTAGGGTGTAGGGCTATGGCTAAGTTCTAGGGCTGTGGCTATGGCATAGGGGTATGGTCTAGGGTTATGACTATGGCTAGGGCATAGAGCTATGGCTATGGTGTAGGGCAATGGTTAGGATTATGGCTAGGGTGTAGGGTTATGGCTATGTTGTAGGGCCATGGCTATGGTGTAGGGGTATGGCTTAGGGCTATGCCTATGGGTAGGGTGTAGGACTATGTTGTAGGGTAATGGCTATGGCTATGGCTAGAGCTATGGTGTAGGGTTATGGCTATGGCTATGACTATGGCGTAGGGCTATGGCTATGGCTAGGATTGAGGGGTATTGCTTAGGATTATGGCTATGGCTTAGGACTGTGGCTGTGGCTAATGGCTATGGTTATGGCTTATGGCTATGTCTCGGGGGTATGGTAGGGCTATGCCTATGGATTAGGGCTATGGGTATGGTTTATTGCTATGGCTTAAGGACTATGGCCTAGGTGTTAGAGGCTATTGGTTAGGGGCTATGGCTTAGGGGGTATGGCTAGGGCTACAGCTTAGGGTCTACAGCTACAGCTGAGGGGCTGTGGTGACACCTATGGCTATGGGGTATAGTTAGGAGCTTGGGGCTACTGCTAGGGGCTAGGGGTCAGGGGCCAGGGCCAGGCGTTAGGGCACAGGCGTTGGGGGGCTAGGGCTTAGGGAACAGGACTTATGTCACAGGGCTAGGTTCTGGCGACTAGGAGATAGGGGCTGGTACCAGGGCCAGGACCATGGCTTAGGGTTAGTGTTTAGTGTTAGGACTATGGCCAAGGCTATGGCTATGGGTATGGCTATGGCTTATGTGTTTTGGGTATGGTTTAGGGATATGGCTTGGGTCTATGGCTTAGGGCTATGGCTTAGGGCTATGGGTATGGCTATGGCTTAGGGGTTTGGCTTAGGGGTCTGGCTATGGCTATGGCTATGGCTATGGCTATGGCTATGGCTATGACTAGGGCTGGCCAGGGTAAGGGCTATTGCTAGGGTTATGGCTATGGGTATGGCTTAGGGTCATGGCTATGGCTATAGCTATGCCTTAGGTGCCAGGGGCTATGGCCTGGTTATCAGGATGTATGGTTTGTGGCCTATTGCTTATGGGCTATGGCTTAGGGGTTATAGCTATGGCTATGGCTACAGCTTAGGGGTATGGCTTAGGGGCTATGGGTACAGCTTAGGGGCTACAGCTATGGCTATGGCTAGGGGCTATGGCTAGGGTCAGGGGCTAGAGGTTAGGGGCTAGATTCCAGGGGCCTGGGCCAAGGGTTAGGGTACAGGGTTTTGGGGTAGGGTTTAGGGAATAGGGCTTAGGGCACAGGGCTAGGTGCTAGGGGCTAGATATAGGGGCTAGTGTCAGGGCTAGGGCCATGGCTTAGGGTTAGTGTTAGGGTTTAGTGTTAGGGTTTAGTGTATAGTGCTAGGGATATGGCTATGGTATGGCTATGGCTTAGGGGTATGGGTATGGCTATGTGTATGGCTATGGCTTAGGGGTATGGGTATGGCTTAGGGCTATGGATATGGCTGGCTATGTGTATGGCTATGGCTTAGGGGTATGGGTATGGCTTAGGGCTATGGATATGGCTGTGGCTTAGGGCTATGTTTTAGGGCTATGGCTATGGCTATGGCTATGGGTAAGGGTGAGAGCTATGGCTGAGGGCTATCTCTGAGGGTTGTGGCTGAGGGTTATGGCTGAGGGCTACGGGTATGGCTATGGATATGGATATGACTAGGGCTATATGCATAGGGCTATGCCTATGTTTTGGGGCATGTCTAGGGCTATGTCTAGGGTTAGGGCTATGTCTAGGGTTAGTGCTACGGTGTATGGCTAGAGCTATGGCATAGGGTTATGGCTATGCCTATGGCATAGGGCAATGGCTATGGCTAGGGTGTAGGGCGATGGGTATGCCATAGGGTTACGGCTTTGGCTATGGCTATGGAGTAGGGATATGTCTAGGGTGTATGATTATGAATATGGCTAGGGCTGTGACGTAGGGAATGAATATGGAAATGGCGGAGGGCTATGAATACGGCAATGGCCTGTGGCTATTGCTATGGCTTAGTTCTTTGGCTTAGGGCTGTGGGTATGGCTCAGAGCTGTGGGTATTGCTATGGGTTAGGCCTATGAGTAGGCCTAGGGGTATGGGTATGGCTGAGAGCTATGGCTGAGGATTATGGCTGAGGATTATGGCTGAGGATGTGGTTGAGGGCCGTGGCTGAGGGCTATGGGTATGGCTATTTATATGTCTATGATTAGGGCTACATGTGTAGGGCTATGTCTATGTCTAGGGTCATGTCTAGGGCTATGTGTAGGGTTAGGTCTATGCCTAGGGCTGGGGCTATGGCATAAGGTTATGGTTATGGCTATGGCATGGGGCTATGGCTATGGTGTAGGGCTGTGGCTGTGCCATATTGTCATGGCTACGGCTCGGGATATTGTGTAAGGCTATGGTTATGGCTATGGCTATGGCTATGGTGTAGGGGTATGGCTATGGTATAGAGCTATGGTGTAGGGCTATGGCTATGGCTTAGGGCTATGGCTTAGGGCTATTTGTGTGGCTGAGGGCTATGGTTTGGGGCCATGCATTTGGGTTAGGGCTATGGTGTATGACAATGGCGTTGGGTTTTGGCTATGTTTATGGTAGAGGGGTATGACTATGGTGGAAGGCTATGGCATAGGGCCTATGGCTGTGCCGTAGGGTTATGGCTATAGTGTAGGGCTATGGCGTAGGGCTATGGTGTATGATAATGGCTAGGGCTATGGTTAGGACCATTGCATAGGTGTATGGCTATGGCCATCGGTTAGAGCTATGCCTTAAGGCTATGGCTTAAGGTTATGGGTACAGTTTAGGGCTATAGGTACAGCTTTGGGATGTGGTCAGGGCTATGGCTATGGCTATGGGTATGGCTATGGTTTAGGGCTATTGCTATGGCTTAGTGCTCTGGGTATGGCTTATTGCTATGGCTTAGGGGCTATGGCTTAGGGGTTAGAGGCTATGGCCTAGGGGTAGGGCCTATGGCTTAGGGCTATGGCTATGGCTATGGATTAGGGGCTATGGCTATGGCTTTGGTTTAGGGGCTATGGATAAGAGGCTACGGGTACAACTTGGTGGCTACAGCTATGGCTAGGGGCTATGGCTAAGGGTGTATGGGTATAGATAAGGGGCTACGGGTAGGGCCTAGGACTGAGATCTGGGCCAGGGTCAGGGCCAGGGGTAGGTCTAGGGTTTATGTTAGGTCTAGTGCTAGTGTTCATGTTATGGCCAGGGTCAGGGCTAGGGTTTTTTTTAGGGTTCGTGCTCGGGCTACGGTTCGTGTTTGGGTTCGGGTTCTTGTTAGGGTTTGGGTTCGTGTTAGGGTTTGTGCTTGGGCTAGGGTTCGTGTTCGCGATAGGGTTAGTGTTTGTGTTTGTGCTAGGGCTAGGGTGAGGGGTAGGGTGTAGGGTTATGGCTGTGGCGTATGGAGCATGGCTATGGCTATGGCGTAGGGCTATGGCTATGGTGTAGAGCTATGGCTATGGATATGGTGTAGGTGTATGGCTGTGCAGTAGGGTTATGGCTATAACTCGGGGTATGGTGTAAGGGTATGGCTATGGCTGTGTCAATGGCATAGGGCTATGACCATGGCTATGGCTATGGCTATGGTGCAGGGCAATGGCTATTGTATAGGGCTATGGCTATGCCTAGGGCTATGGCTATGGCTATGATGTAGGGCAATGGCTATTGTATAGGGCTATGGCTATGGCTATGGCTTAGGGCTATTGATATGGCTTAGGGCTATGGCTTATGGCTATGGGTATGGGTTAGGGCTATGGTATAGTGCTATGGCTATGGCTTAGTGATATGGTATAGTGATATGGTACAGTGATATGGCTATGGCTATGGCTTAGGGCTATTGCATTGGCTGAGGTTTATGGCTTAGGGAAATGGGTACAGCTTAGGGCTCTGGGTACAGCTTAAGGCTATGGCTCAGGTCTACGGCTATGGGTATGGCTATGGTTTAGGGCTATTGCTAAGGCTTAGGGCTGTGGCTATGGCTATGGCTATGGCTATGGCTATGGGTACAGCTTAGGAGCTACGGCTTAGGGGCTATGGGTACAGCCTGGATAGGGGCTACAGCTTAGGGGGTATGGGTACAGTTTAGGGGCTATGTCTAGGGGCATGGTCTATGGACAGGTGTTACAGCTAGTGGCTAGGGGATAGGGGTTAGGGGCTAGTTGGCCATGGCCCGGGCCAGGGGTTAGGGCACAGGGCTAGGTGTTAGGGCCTAGGAGATAGGGGTTAGTGCCTCGTGGAGGGTCATGGCTTAGGGTTAGTGTTAGTGTCCAGTGTTAAGGCTTAGTGTCAAGTGTTAGGGCTGTGGCTGTGGCTATGTCTAGGGGTATGGCTATGGCTCAGGGTTATGGGTATGGCTTAGGGGTATGGCTCAGGGGTACAGGTATGGCTTAGGGTCATTGGTTATGTCTATGGCTTAGGGCTATGTGTATGGTTTAGGGCTACGGCTACGGCTATGTCTATTACTATATGTCTAGGGCTATATGTCTAGGGGTGTGTCTATGTATAGGGCTATGTCTAGTGTTAGGGCTATGGCTATGGCCTAGGGCTCTTGTTCTGGTTATGGCATAGGGAGATTGCTGTGATGTAGGATTAGGGCTTTGACGTAGTGCTAATGCGTAGGGCTATGGCATAGGTGAATGGCTAGTGGTATCGCTATGGGTAAGTTATAGGGCTATGGATATGGCAATGGCATAGGGCTACGGCCATGGAAATGTTGTAGGGGTTAGGACTATGGTTATGGCTTAGGGGTATGGCTTAGGGCTGTTGCTACGTTGTAGGGGTACGGCGTAGGGCTTTGGATAGGGTGTCGATCTATGGCTACTGCGTAGGGGTATGGCTAGTGCTAAGGCAAGTGCGTAGAGGTATGGCTAGGACTAAAGCTAGGGTGCAAGGTTGTGGCTATGCTGTGGGGCTGTGGTGTAGGGCTATGGTGCAGGGGTATGGTTATGGCTAGGGTGTAGGGCTATGGCTAAGTTCTAGGGCTGTGGCTATGGCATAGGGGTATGGTCTAGGGTTATGACTATGGCTAGGGCATAGAGCTATGGCTATGGTGTAGGGTTATGGCTTAGGGGTATGCCTAAGGGTAGGATTGAGGGGTATTTCTTAGGATTATGGCTATGGCTTAGGACTGTGGCTGTGGTTTATTGCTATGGTTATGGCTTATGTCTATGTCTCAGGGGTATGGTATGGCTATGCCTATGGATTAGGGCAATGGGTATGGCTTATTGCTAAGGCTTAAGGACTATGGCCTAGGCGTTAGAGGCTATTGCTTAGGGGTAGGGCTAGGATTGAGGGGTATTGGTTAGGATTATGGCTATGGCTTAGGACTGTGGCTGTGGTTTATTGCTATGGTTATGGCTTATGTCAATGTCTCAGGGGTATGGTATGGCTATGCCTATGGATTAGGGCTATGGGTATGGCTTAGGGCTATGGCTTAGGGGTACAGGTATTGCTTAGGGTGATGGCTTAGGGCTATGGCTGAGCATTAAGGCTATGGATATGGGTATGTCTAGGGCTATATGTCTAGGGGTATGTCTGTTTCAAGGGCTATGTCTAGGGCTGGGGCTGTGGCTGGTGCTAGTGCTAGTGGGAGGGCGAGGGCAAGGGCAAGGGGAAGGGTCTGGGTTAGGATTAGGGTTTAGTGTTAGGGTTTAGTGATTAGTGTTTAGTGTTTAATGTAAGGGCTATGGCTATGGCTTAGGCCTATGGCTTAGGGGTATGGTATGGCTTAGGGGTATGGCTATGGCTATGGCTATGGCTATGGCTTAGGGCTATGGCATAGGGATATGGGTATGGCTTAGGGATATGGGTATGGCTCTGGTTCAGAGCTATGGCTTAGGGCTATGGGTATGGTTTAGGGGCATGGCTATGGTTATGGCTATGGGTATGGCTATATGTTTTGGGGTATGTCTATGTGTAGGGTTGTGTAGGTTAGGGCTATGTCTATTGTTGGGGCTATGGCATAGGGTATGGCTATAGCATAGGGGTCTTGTTCTGGCTACGGTTAGGGCTATGGCTCTGCCGTAGGGTTATTGTTATGGCGTAGGGCTATGGAGTAGGGATATGGCGTAGGGCAATGCCTCTGGCTTTGGCTTCAGGCTATGGCTATGGCTCAGGTTTAGGGCTATGGCTAAGGCATAGGGCTATGGTTTAGGGATATAGCTTATGTTTACGGTGTAGGGGTTAGAAGCTGTGGCCTAGAGGCTGGGTTCTATGTGTTTGGGGCTATGGCTGTGGCTTTGGCTTTGGGCTATAGCTAAGGGGTTTGTGGTATTAGGCATACGGCTACAGCTAGGGGTATTGGCTAGGGGCTATGGCTAGGGACTACGGCTAGGGGTTGGTGATAAGGGTTAGGGGCTAGGGGTTAGGGGCAAGGGCCAGAGGTTAGGGCACATGTTCTGGGGGCTATGGTTTAGGGAACATGGCTTAGGGCACAGGGCTACGTGATAGGGGCTAATGTCTCGTGCATGGCCATGCCTTAGGGTTATTGTTAGTGTTTAGTGTTAGGGTTTAGTGTTAGTGTTTAGTGTTTATTGTTAGGGCTATCGGTTAGGGTTAGGGCTTAGGGCTTAGGGCTTAGGGCTTAGGGCTAGGGGCTTAGGGCTTAGGGCTAGGGGCTTAGGGTCTAGGGTCTAGGGTCTAGGGTCTAGGGCTAGGGCTAGGGCTAGGGCTAGGGCTAGGGCTAGGGTTAGGGCTAGGGCTTAGGGTTAGGGTTTAGGGTTAGGGTTTAGGGTTAGGGCTAGGGTTAGGGCTAGGGCTAGGGTTTAGGGCTAGGGTTAGGGTTTAGGGTTTAGGGTTAGGGTTTAGGGCTAGGGCTAGGGCTAGGGTCAGGGCTAGGGTCAGGGTCAGGGTCAGGGTCAGGGTCAGGGCTAGGTGGTAGGGGTAGGAGATAGGGGTTAGTGCCTTTTGCAGGGCCATGGCTTAGGGTTCGGGTTAGTGTTTAGTGTTAGGGCTTAGTGTTTAGTGTTAGGGGTGTGGGTGTGGCTATGGCTGTGGGTATGGCTATGGCTTAGGGTTATGGCTTAGGGGTACAGGAATGGCTTAGGCTTGGTTTTGTGTATGGGTTAGGGCTATGTGTATGGTATAGGGCTATGGGTATGGCTATGGCTTAGGGCTATGTGTATGGGTTAAGGGTATGGCTTTGGCTATGGCTATGGCTATGTCTATGGGTATGTCTACGGCTATATGTGTAGGGCTATATGTCTAGGGGTATGTCTGTGTAGGGCTATGTCTAGTGTTAGGGCTATGGCTAATGCATAGGGCTCTTGTTCTGGTTATGGCATAGGAGATGGCTGTGACGTAGGGTTATGGCTATGACGTAGGGGTAATGCATAGGGCTATTGCGTAGGTGAATGGCTAGGGGTTATCGCTATGGGTAAGTTATAGGGCTATGGCTATGGCAATGGCATAGGGCTACGGCCATGGCAATGTCATAGCGGTTAGGATTATGGCTATGGCTTAGGGCTATCACTATGGCGTAGGGCTGTGGCTAGTGTGTCGATTTATGGCTACTGCATAGGGGTATGGCTAGTGGTAAGAGAAGGGCGTAGAGGTATGGCTAGGGCTAAAGCTAGGGTGCAGGGTTGTGGCTATGTTGTGGGGCAATGGTGTAGGGGTATGGTGCAGGGGTATGGCTATGGCTAGGGTGTAGGGTTATGGCTATGTTGTAGGGCCATGGCTATGGTGTAGGGGTATGGCTTAGGGCTATGCCTTTGGGTAGGGTGTAGGACCATGTTGTAGGGTAATGGCTCTGGCTATGGCTAGAGCTATGGTGTAGGGTTATGGCTATGGCTATGACTATGTCGTAGGGCTATGGCTTTGGCTAGGATTGAGGGGTATTGCTTAGGATTATGGCTATGGCTTTGGCTAGGATTGAGGGGTATTGCTTAGGATTATGGCTATGGCTTAGGACTGTGGCTGTGGCTTATGGCTATGGTTATGGCTTATGGCTATGTGTCAGGGGTATGGTATGGCTATGCCTATGGTTTAGGGTATGGGTATGGCTTATTGCTATGGCTTAAGGACTATGGCCTAGGTGTTAGAGGCTATTGGTTAGGGGCTATGGCTTAGGGTGTATGGCTAGGGCTACAGCTTAGGGTCTACAGCAACAGCTGAGGTGCTGTGGGGACACCTATGGCTATGGGGTACAGTTAGGAGCTTGGGGCTATAGCTATGGGCTAGGGGCTAGGGGTCAGGGGCCAGGGCCAGGGGTTAGGGCACAGGGTTTGGTGGCTAGGGGTTAGGGAACAGGACTTATGGCACAGGGCTAGGTTGTGGGGACTAGGAGATAGGGGCTAGTACCAGGGCCAGGGCAATGGATTAGGGTTAGTGTTAGGGTTTATTGTTTTTGTTAGAGTTTAGTGTTAGTGTGTAGTGTTTAGTGTTAGGGCTCTGGCTCTGGCTCTGGATCTGGCTCTGGCTTATGGCTATGGCTATGTCTTAGGGCTATGGCTTAGAGCTATGGGTATGGCTTATTGCTCTGGCTTAGGGGCTCTGGCTTAGGGGCTAGGAGCTATGGCTAAGGGGCTATGGCTTACAGGCTATGGTTTAGGGGCTATGGGTATGGCTATGGCTACGGCTTAGGGGCTACAGCTACAGTTTATGGGCTACAGCTATGGCTATGACTGGGGGCTATGGCTTAGAGGCTATGGCTACAGCTTAGGGGCTATGGATAGGGGCTATGGCTATGGGTACGGCCAGGGGCTAGGGGCTACTGGTAGGGGCTACAGCCATGGGCTATGGGTAGGGGCTAGGGGCCAGGGTCAGGGCCATGGCTTACGGTTAGTGTTAGGGTTTAGTGTTTTGGTTTAGTGTTTGTGTTAGAGTTTAGTGTGTAGTGTTTAGTGTTAGGTCTCTTGCTCTGGCTTTGGCTATGGCTTATGGTTATGGCTATGACTTACGGCTATGGCTTAGAGCTATGGGTATGGCTTATTGCTATGGCTTAGGGGCTATGGCTTTGGGGTTAGAGGCCATGGATTAGGGGCTAGGGGCTATGGCTTAGGGGTTAGAGGCTATGGCTTAGGGGCTAGGGTCTATGGCTTAGGGGTTAGATGCTATGGCTTATGGGCTATGGCTTATGGGCTAGGGGCTATTGAAGCAGATCCCAGCCCGCAGGATCCGGTCTTGTGGCTGTAATATAGAAATATACACAGAGTACAGAAATCCTGTGGAGGAAAGGGGATGGCATGGCCACTCTCTAAGTGAGAGAGGGCGAGAGGGCTAGAGAGAGCTCCAGAGAGAGGCCGATTCCCGCCTGGACAGGCTTTTATTGTTTTTCTGGGCACATTACATGAAGGATGGTTCTCATTTACTCTGCACAGGTTCACCATAGATGATTACGTTTTAAGGACAACAAAGGACAGAGTACTGCTAATTACTTAAAAGAGAAGGATGTTACAGCTCGAGGGGGAAACTGGTCCCACTCATACTTGGGTGGTTTAGCAGAGACTTTAGGAAGTTAAAGATACTCAGTATACATTTGCTGCCTTAGGTTGAGGGAGTTTTAGGAAGATCAAGTCTCGTAGAAGTGTAGGTACAATGCAGGCCTGATTTCCCACTGGAGAACCTATCTATGGACGTGGGTCCTGCCCGCCAACCTCGCTCCCCAATGGCTTTTGCAAATGGTGGCTGAGCCACATTTCCCATGTGAGGAACAGTTCCCCACAGGCTATAGCTTAGGGGATACAGCTAGGGGCTATGGCTAGCGGGTAGGGGTTAGGGGCCAGGGCACGGGGTTAGGGCACAGGGGTTGTGGGTTAGGGCTTAGGGAAGAAGATTTTGGGCACAGGGCTAGGTGCTAGGGACTAGGAGATAGAGGCTAGTGTTAGGGCCAGGGACATGGCTTAGGGTGAGTGTTAGGGTTTAGTGTTTAGTGTTAGGGTTTAGTGTTAGTGTTTATTGTGTACTGTTAGGGTATGACTATGGCTATGGCTTAGGGTTCTTGATTAGTGCTATGGTTATATGATAGGGCTATGGCCTAGGGCTATGGCTAGGGGTAGGGGTATGGCTTAGAGCTATGCGTATGGGTTAGGGGTATGGGTCAGGGCTATGGCTATGAGTATGGTTTAGGGCTATGGGTATGACTTATTACTATGGCCTTGGGGCTAATGCTTAGGTGTTAGAGGTTATGGATTAGGGGCTAGGGGCTATGGCTTAGGTGCTATGAGTATGGCTATGGCTATAGCTTTGTGGTTATGGCTTAGGGGCTGTGGCTATGGCTTAGGGGCTAGGGGCCAGTGCCAGGGGTTAGGGAACAGGGCTAGGTGCTAGGGGCTAGGAGATAGGGGCTAGTGCCAGGTTCAGGGCCATGGCTGAGGGTTAGTGACAGGGTTTAGTGTTAGGGTTTAGTGTTTACTGTTAGTGCTGTGGCTATGTCTATGTCTATGTCTATGGCTATG